>NC_140219.1:15177521-15209953 GCF_951802725.1 Rutilus rutilus | reverse complement strand
CAGCTAAATATTATGCAGCACCTGTCACAACATCTTGATTTAAGACAAATGGCCGACTCTACCGGCACTTAAAGGCCTCTTTTTTGTTTAATGCTTTACCGAATCTAGGGATTGGTCAGCTGTGGCGTTGTGACACAAGCAGCATATTCCTATACATACACATATACATTTGTCTAGATTTACAATATGTTGTTTTCATCACTTCACATCTTGCTTGTGTTCATTTCCAATTCATATCATTTGAACTACATTGTTCGGTTTCCAGTCCAAACACATCATCCTTATGGTGAAAGGAAAATCTATTGTGTAGTTTGCTATAATTTCTTCATAATGCTTTGCAGAGTTTTTTTCTTCTTCTTTAGATTATGTACTATCAAAAATAAGTGTGTGTGTGTGAAGCAAGTGGTGGTTTGTTGTTGCGTCATCAGGTTCTGCGCTCCTATTGGTTTTTGATTTGACTGTTGTTGTAAGAGAAGCCACACTGCAGGACTGCACCTCAACTTCTGACAGTGCCAGAATTTCGTAGGAGATTTAATTGCGTTAATCGGCTCTCTGTGAACATATAAAACTAGCATTCAAAGACTTCATATTTACTTTGTCTCAGATGCCCAAATCATGACCAAAAACGTACAGTGTGAAGCTGCCTTAAAACGGTCCCCCTAACTGTATCAGCCTCAGGCATGCCCGTGAAGCTTTCTAGAAAGGTTTCTTGTGAAATCGCCTATTGTCTGAGCAGGTACCATGTTTCAATTTGAATTTACTTTGCCGAACGGTAAAAAGTACGCTGCAACATTACATTGTAATTAGTAGCCTTTAATGCAAAGGGAGACAACATAAATATAATGCAGTAATTCGCACTTTTCATGATTAGGTAATCGCGGCAGCTGTAATCGTATTCACAATTATTTTTTAAGCTCTAGGAGAAAGACAAGGTAACAAAACATTTGGAGCTTAAGCCCCGTTAGCCTAACCCTTGCTCCACCCTTGTTATTCAACTGATTTTAAAATAAGAGAAACAAAAAATATGTAGTATGTACTATTAGAGTCAAATTTATCGTAGTTAGCCACTGAATGTTTACAGATAAACATGTGCTTTGTTTAATAGTAAATTAAGCCAAATTGTTGGACTGCATTTGTCACCTCTAGAATGTGAAAAGAGTCAGTAAACACAAATCTGCAAGAAATGTATAAAATGTAGGCTATTTATTATTGAAAATATCTGCCAGTGAAATTGCATGTCTTTTTCTAAATATGTATTACTCTCACGTACTAAAAAATATCATTAGAACTGAAGCATTGATAGGATTCTGAACAGTTTAATTCTTCATGATTCCCATCCTTAGCACTTATTAAAAAGTTGCATCAGGAACTGGTATCAATGGTGTGGATTAAAGTGTCAGGGTTGACAAAAGAAAAAACCAAATTTATTCCATTACCGAGTTTAAACTGGACAAAATGCCTGACCGAGGGCAACCAGACTGATCTTAGAGAGTAGAGATTTTAACACTATGGAGAGCATTACAACAGTGGCATTACTGTCACAGTCACACAATGTAGAATCCAGTAAATTGTATGAATTTGAATTACTACAATGATCAATCCATTGTGGTTGAGCAAGCACTGCACAGTTCCACCACTGAAATCCAAAGTTAATGAAATTTTTTGTGACATGTGCAAGCATGTCTGTGTGTTAATTTTTTATATATATATATATATATATATATATATATATATATATTGTAAAACTAGTGTAGATTATGGCTCGAGGTCATGGTGCAAAGGACCCTAGGTTGAAATTACTCCGAACCATCCCTTTAAATTTGGCTTTGAGAGGATTTAAATGAGGATTTGAGATATGATGGGATTTTATCTGTGGTTTGGTCGCCATACCAACATTTCATTTTTAGAGATATGAGCAAATCTTGTAGTGCTTGAATCATCAAAAACAGAGACATCGAAGGGCCTTCAGGGATTCTTAAAGGTTCTGCCTTTACTGTAATGCATTTTACCATAAGGAGTTTCCACATTCATTGGATGCACAGTGACACCATAACACCCACTAAATGGAAAGTTAGGGGATGAAATTTATTTCTACCTGACGGGACAACAATTTTATGTGGCCTATTGTGTGCGAAGGGCTGTGAAGGGGAGCATTTGCATGCAAATGCAGAGGGGAAAATGATTTCTCTGAATCACAAGAAACAGCGCTCCTTTGGCTTTTTTTTTTGCATGGGTCTATACTGAACCGGGATGATGCTACTTTATGCTGAGGCATCATTTCACAGTAAAGAATTTCCCCATGCTCTGTTAGTTGTAGGCAACCTTATTTCCCTCAAAAGATAGCATCACATATGGGTGGTGGTGGGGACTGGTGGTTAGACTGAAAGGTCACCCTCAAAGAGGGCAATCTATAGGCTGTTACCACTGTGCCCTGGAGCAAGACACTTAACCCCTGGTCAGAGACTTTTGACTTTCTCATTGCAGCTTATTCTGACAGGAAGAAAATATCTGACTGACATGTTGTACTACAAAGATCTATACTATAAATACTATAGGCTACTACTACTACGGGGGGGTATTATTTAAATTAAATTAAATAATAAAATAAAATAAAAAAAGTAGATCAACAACTTTTTTTTTTCTTCTAAATGATAGAATTTGTGATCTGGATGTTTAGTTTACTTTTTGCTTTGTACCAATCAGATTGTGCTGTCCATTTGTGTCTGCAATATGCATCAGACGACCAGTAAAGTTACAGATGTGCATGAACGTACCAGACATCTTGCTGTTTTTATAATAATTATTTACAGAAAACACATTCATCCTTTTTATGTCCAACCATAATGCAGGATTGTCCTTGCTTAAAATTCAATTCATTTCTAAAAGCCTGCTTCGGGGCTCTTTATCATAATCCAAATCCTTCACTGGAAGGTCACAGTGTTTGACAGGTCTCTGTTTAAACGGCAGGGCAATTTTTAATTATGTCCCAATTACATGCCTTGTGAGCAAAATGGTCTCATCAAAGACTTCCTGTAACTGTGGTTTTAGCCAATTAGAACATGACTGCAGCGGATTATTTGATGGACAGTTTTTAATTTGATATATAAAAGGGTAAAAGTAATCCCACCCATTCCCCCCCCCACACACATATCTGTGAAAACTGTGTAGGGAGAAAATTAGTTTGCAATTACCAAATATTTCACATTCTTTGGCACATTAATTCATTCTGATAGCAAATATATTACAGTGCTAATCCACGGCAAATTCCTACCTGTCACAGCAGCCTGACTTTAAAGTGTAAGAGATGACAGTGAGAGGCAGGCAGCTTGCCACTTTGATTATGGAGACCTGCACTGAGCGTAGCCCATGTAGAGACATAGTGTGATTGTTAAAATAAGCACTATGTAAAAGGTTTGGATTGCTGTAGTTATGCATGCATATGTGTGTTTGTGTTTGTGTGAGTTTGTGTGTGTGCACCAGGCCAGTCTATACTGTTACATCACAGCTCTTACATTAACTGATTACAAAACAGCTCCTACATTAACTGAATGTAAACCCATGCTAAAACATATCTTTTCTCTCGTGTTTTTAATCTTCTGTATCTCTTTCGTGTTTCTTGTTCTTATTATTCTTATTCTACTTTTTTACTTTCATGTACAGCACTTTGACCTACCAAGGTGGATTTTAAAATGTGCTTTATAAATAATATTTGATTTGATTTGATCACTGGGATATCAAATAACACAATGAATTTATGAACATAGCAAAATGGCATTCACAACAGCAAGGATTTGCATGACAAATGTGCATTGACACTTGGATCTGTTGGTTTTTAAATGACAAATAGATTACAAGCCTATTGGTATGCTGTAATCTATATGAGCACCCCTAAGGTTCATTTCATTATGCTTTCTATTTAAACTTTATTGACATGCACTGATGATACAGCACAGTCTATAGATTTCACACTGCCTTTTGGCCACTCCATCATCATCTCCCTGGCAATACCTGTCAAGGTTAACAAAAGGCCTCAGGATTAATTAAGGTCATATCAAATTATCAAATCTCCAATGCAAGTGTGCTGTGTAATTCTGGTGATATAATTATATTTAATAAAGATGGGGAGAAACTTATAAAAGCAATAAAAACAGAAACAAACAGAGACAATTGCTGACAGTCAGTGTATCGGTACTATATGATATTGTTCATGATTGTGTCTATCAAGTTTATTTACCTCTCGACAGACCTTAGCAGTTTGACACATTTTGCAATTCAGATTGTTTGTTTGACTTATGCCTGTCTTTTTTATTTTTTACCTTGCATAGGTAAATATATGTATTCATAATATATGCAGAATAAAAGCTTTCATTGGCAGATCAGTCGCCGTAGATCTCATATCAAACAGCGGTAAAAACCTCCTCAACACCAGAGCGAACAGGTGGTGTTATCACAGGAGGAGAGCCAGCCATGTGGATTAGACTCCAAGAATGACTGCTCCTGTATTCAAAACAGCTTTTATACAATAAGCCATCCCTTGTGTGATCACTCTCGGGATTTAGGATCAGTCTAGAAGAGATAGAAGATACGTTCACAAACTTACTTTAAGCACACATGTGCATATAAAGTATTCTGATTGCGTCTGTCTCGCACATCAGTCACGCTTCAGTGCTAATCCTTTACGCTCGCACTCCTCTTCCCCCCAAAAGAAGAAGAGTGTGAGAGAGTTAGAGAAATGCCCTGAGTTAAAGAGATGTGAGAAGGGGATTTGCATTCAGAAGGGCTATCCGTTAGTACAAGGGCTGCATACTCATAGAGCCCTGCCATTACTGATCGCTGCACTCGCACATTAAACCATCAACCTGCTGCTCCACTGTTATGTTAAGCTGCAGAGGTGAGCGGTCATTGGAGCCCATTAAAAGTGCCAAGATCATTGAGAGCGTCTGTTTTCCCAGCGCTCGTAAAGCTGAGGAGTGCTTTTGGCAGGTCCAAGATCGGGTGGACTAACACAAACAGTTTACGTTAGCTCAGCTGTCTGATCAATTAGGGAAGAGCTGAGAAAGCCAAATTGTTTTGCTTTGTTTACTGTAGGATCAAGAAGGATAATTACAATATATATATATGTTTTTTTTTACCTTTTTGACCTTAACTCCTCATGTTTGCAATCCAACAACCCACTGCTGCTTTAAGGACATGTGAAATCAAAATTATAGAACTTTTTTATGCATACTCCTGGTCTTAAAGGATTAAAAAATCAACTTTTCCTCTTCTAAAATGACTTTACTTTTCCACTCATGCCATTTAGGCCATGTGTCTGTTGGATAATGTTAGCCCATATCCAAATAAGCTGTAAAGATTAATTAATTATATTATTTATTCTATTAATGGTATTTAAGTATAATGAATATAATATTTTACTATAATGTCAAAGAAAATTGTATAAAGAGAAGGGAAAGTATTTTGGCATCAAAAATTATTAGCCTACCCTACACACTTCAGATTTTAGAAAAAAATGCTAGAATTCTGCTTTGTTCTCTATAATATTGAATGCACTGATGCATTACATAAACTGAAATCATAAATGAAAAACTCATTTTGACATTTTCATTGTTTACTTTGCTAAGTTTCACGCTTAACAACAAAGATAAAATAACAAAGCGGAATAATAGACTTATTCGGTGTAATCATTTGTCAGCAAAATTACTGTATTGTCGCATTCAGTGGTTTAGAACAGATATCATTCAGAGAGCAGTATGAGGCTAGTATTATCTACATTATTCAAACTATAGTTGACTTTTAAGGTGATGATCCCCTTTTTCTTTCATTCGGACCAGTGATGAGGAGTAACTTTCAGCAACAAGATACTTTTTTCAATAAGTACCTGTGTAGTATATAGTAGTGTTGTAGTCAAGACCACCTAAACTGAGACCAAGTCAAGACCAAGACCAGTGTGTGTTGAGACCAAGACCAAGACCAAGGCAAGGCGAGGCTGAGTAAAGACCAAGACCAGACCAGCACTCCTCAAATTCATCTGAAAGAATCGCATTAATGCCTAAGAAATGTGTATTAATTATGGTTTTAAACACAATCTCCTGTTGATTACTGACCTGGCACAACAGTAACAAAAGAAAATCAAATTAGAAATAAGTTATTGATTGCATTTGAAGCAGGAAGTTTACATCCAATCACATCAATGAAGATATGACCGGGGATTTAGATTTATCACCAGGAACAAATTAGGGGGTTCTATTTACTTTAAGTTTATTCATTTAATGATGTAAAATAAAAACTATTTATTTTCAAATGTGGTTTATCAATTTAATTTAAAGGAGTACATTTTTTGTAAATTTGGAGTGCTGTCAGTACAGAGAACAACGACAAAAATCGGTGTTGCCTACACCGTGTTATCCTCTTTTTAAAATTTGCACCCCGTTGACTTAAATGGGGCAAGTTTTAAACCTGCTTTTAGCCTCAGCTGAAGTCCACAGTAGTCGATTGTCGAGTTCATGCGCGTGATCATAGGTAACTAAGCAACAGTGGAGAACTCGACAATCGACTACTGTGGGCTTCGACTGAAAACAGGAAGAAAATACAGGTATGTGCGCTGGCTGAATTAACATCATTTTTATTCATATCTTTCACATCTATTGCAGTCAGATTAACCCGTGTTAACTCTAAAGGAATCACTCACATGGCTGGGCACTTGTAATGACACATCAAGGATGTTAAGAGGCTAAAAGCAGGTTTAAAACTTGCCCCATTGAAGTCAACAGGGTGCAAATTTTAAAAAGAGGATAACACGGTGTAGGTAACACCGATTTTTGTCATTGTTCTCTGTACTGACAGCACTCCAAATTTACAAAAAAATGAGCTCAATGTTAAAATTGACCGGAGTTCTCCTTTAAAAGAAACAGTTTCAGTTTCCAATGTTCACAAAAGAACCGGAAAAAAGCAGAAAAACAAATTTGATAAATAAGATTCACAGAGCTGGTGATGCAATTTAAACCTCCTCACCGCTCTACATTACTCAGGGTGCAATTATCTCTGTGATACACTGAACGCTTGAGGATCACAGTCCACTTGTGTATAACGAACACAGTAGGCCTACTCTTAAACAAGGCAATACAAGAATACTACCGTTTAAAAAAAAAACTATTTAAATCAAAAATAAGAGTAATGCAACAATTCCAAACAGTTACAATACAATACGGCAGTGGGAATACTGTACAAAGAGAACAAAACAACAAAAGTACACTTTTAGAATGATGTCATTTGAGAGAAATTAGAGAAAATAACACTCACATAACAATCAGCTCCTACACACTTCATGAGGGCTGAAATCCCCAACATTATGTTGCACACTGTGTAAATAATCACATCAAATAATAATCACATGAAAAAAAAAAAAAAAGAAGTGTATAACATTTGGCATAATTAACATTTGTCATATCATCGCTGACAGTACACACAATATAAATTTCAAACATGACAGTTCTCCAAATTAACACAACAAAATATGCATCCTCAAATGGTATTGTATTTACCCATCGATTAACTCAGATTCTCTACAATTTCCAGAGAGTGCACGTCTCTCTCGCACTGCCCGCTGCACGTCTCACCAAAATGACCGAGGCTAGAGGCATTGTATTGTACGCAACACACATAATGCCAAATGTTGATGACTCAAGGGAAATACAGGTAATCTGTTTTTTTTCCTGTCTTTATAATTGAACATTACCCTGGAAATCCAGAGTTTTCGCAAGAGCACAAATTGAATTTGCTCAGCGAGTTACTCTGGCGTCGAGTAATGATGCTCATTAACTATGCCCTTGTATCCGAGCTGCACCAATCACATCGGGTTATCTGATATAGGCGGGCCAGAGGCGAGCTAAACAGATGACGACAGCGCTGTGACGTTGAAGTCATTAGTAAACACTGCAAGATGGCTATGGATGAACACCAGTTGTTTGAAATGGCTTTGGCTGCTACAATGAACGAGTTAGACTTGGCTTTTTATCTAAAAGAGGAACAGAAGATGGTGCTCAAGTTCTTCCTTTGCAAGAAGGACGTTTTTTGCTGTTTTGCCGACCGGATACGGCAAGAGTCTAATCTACCAGTTAGCTCCGCTGGTAGCTAAGAGTATGGGACTTATTGTTGTGATTGGTTGTAGTGTTATCCAATTGTGTGCAGTGAGATTTTCAAATGCATGCTTGGTGATGCATGCCCTCGAGCTGGGCGATTTTCATTAGTCGATGCCAGACCCTTAATCTTTCAGATTTGGGTCTGGATTTCCAGGATTTCCAGGCTAATTGAACATATTAAATGACACTGAAATAACTTGCTGTTTTAAACTTGCAAGGAGAGAAACAAACTTCAAGGGTATTTACCACCCGGTTACAAAGATAACAAATAAATCAGACAATGCACTGGCAATTTAGTGATATCCTTGCAGTTGTGGTCTTCTAATAAAAACCAGAGTCCTCTTAGTCTGAGACTGAGAACAAATGCGGCCGAGACCGAGACAAAACCAAGACCTTCAAAAATGGTCTTAACACCGATCTTTAGTATCCTAGTACAACACTTGAATAGGATTGTTGCAGACTGTTTTTAAAACATCACTGTTTTTAATGTCGCCTGTCAGTTTTCTTGTGCAGCTTCAGCAGAAACTGATTAATTCTAATGAATTGATTAATCCAAAATGGTAACCTACCCTCACTTGTATGTAGCAGTCAGTTTTGGCACTAATGCTCTTCTCTCTTATATTGGAAAAGTCCAATTTGTCTGATTCTTTCAACTGAATCATTTTATTTAGACAGTACATGCAAATTAACAGATTGATTCAAACAAATGATTAATTGAATGGATGTTCCTTTTTAGTTAAATTCAGATTAATTAATTGCCATTGATTCACCTCGTTAATTGCCTTATATAAATTTGAGTGTATTCTATAAATACCGGTTAAACTGATACAGCCTGTCTGTCTTGAGTATGCTGGTGACATGATTTGCTTCAAGTTATCTGTGATCAATTAGTCAGCCTGACCCAAATCCAATTTTTTTTTACCATTTTACCTAAAATGTTTTACCATTTTTATGGTAACGCAATGTCCGATTTCAAAACGGTTTTCACAGGCTGAATCTTGAGTTTGTAAGCTTTCCAATGATATATACTATGTCAACATTATATGAGTTGAAGTATAGGATATAATTGTTTTAAACATGCAATGGCAGTTACAGTTATAGATTTGGTCCTTTTTTTATACCCTAAACAGGCAATGTGATCTGGGAGTCAGAACTCATAAAATCCAAAATACATAACATTTTTCAAAAATTATTTTGGATATGATTTACTTAAGTCCAGATGATATAAAAAATTACATGAAATTATTTGTTGCTTATCATTTTCTACTCTTGCCTGTTTAAGGGTTAAATTCTGATGTATGTACTTCAGTTCACCAATTATGTACAATGTAAGGAATAGGCTAATTGACGACGGGCTGTTGAATTATTAGAAAAATAATGCTCACCCAAGGTGGTCATTTGCTACAATGCGTAGCGGACCTCGGGTGTGCATTATTTTTCACATTTTCAGTAATTAAATTATTCTGCTACTGTTATCACACCTCAAAACATAGTTCAGATTATGTATTTCAAGACATTTGTCAGCTTTTTGTCCTTAAAATGCTCTTGTGTGTAGGACTCATTTTGTGCGCATCTAATCCCAAGCCTCCGTTGCTAATTCCAAAACGTCATTTTAGAGCTAGAAACGGAGGCTTGAGCCATTGATAGCAGACTAATGCCATTATTAATGTAGTTATTGGAGAGAGAGAAAGAATAAGCATGTTTGAATTACCTCAGTCCTGAATTGAATTGAATTACCTGTGCGTCTCTCAACAGTATTCGGCAGCAGCGTCTCTAATAATAGCGAAACTGTACGTTTATCTGCTGCAAGAACAGAGACGTTATTACATCGCTAGTCAGAAAATCATGTAGCTTTTAAGTTGTTGAACCATTTTATTTATTATTTAACAGATAAAAATGGTCAGAGCAGCGCTGAAAACACGTTTCTGTACGAGTGTGTGCCACTTGTGTGCGTTTGAGTATGTGCTTTCCATATATAATAAAACGTAATTTTGTGGCAAAAAACATGGAAATAATTTGGTCTTTTTTTATCCTATTGTTTACTATACATTTGCTTTGTTGTGGATTTTGATTATTTTGCTGTTGTAGGCTGTAAGGACCTTTGAAATAACTGAAATCATTTGGCGTAGTGATATGGAACTGTAATGCGGTCAAGATCTGAATGCCTGAAACAAATTTAGCTGTGCGTTTCCATTAAAATAATTGCACACCTTAGAATGTTTGTCAACCAATCAGATTCAAGCATTCAACTGCCCCGTAGTGTAATATAAAATAATATTACTTATTATTTCATTACAAATCTTTCAACAGTTTCATTGGATATTGTACCTGAAGTGCTGTACCTTTACTACTTTTTTTGTAAATAGCTCTGCAGTGTAGACAGCTACTTTTTCACAAGAGTAGCTCATCTATTAAAAATAGCTTGTTTTGAAGTAGCTTCCCCAACCACAATTCTTACCACAGTCACAGTGGTGAAAATGCTGACCATGATTCTCCAGGGTCAAACAGCGAGATGGAGAGGACATGACAGAATGAAATTTTGGTGTTGTTGATCGACATTCCAATCCAAAATGAGCAAAGTGTGGCTAACAGCACTTCACGCCCTCACATCTGATACAGATCTAGCCCATCTGACATTCCATTATACCGGTTGTGTTATTTCACTTTCCTGCTGATGTTTGAGATGTAGGCTATCAGTTTGCTCAAGTTAAAAGAAACCGAGCAAGTGCTTTATTGAGGTTTCAAATTGAGTGAAAAGAAGTGAGGAAAAAAACTAAGTACAATAGTTGCTCTTTCACCTTCGCTATGACAAGGAAGAGGAAGCAACTGCAGAGTGCAATGATGACATGATATGACACTACAATGGACAGGTACTACAAAATGAAGAATAATAAGTGTCTTTGAAGGGGGAAGGTGACTTTTCGGGTATAGGTGGGAAAAGGCAGGACTGTAGTCATCAGACATCCGTCCCGACTGCTGTCAGAGCCTGACAGGGGAGTATGTTTGCTTGAAGACGACCCTGACCTTCTTCCACTAGGCTACAACATGATAGCTGGAGCAGGATGCAGCTCAGTGTCACTTCACACACTCCTCTTGTCATGTTTGTCAGGACCAGCCATACCGCAAGTTATTTGAGAGCACACAGCAGAGTCGATTTTTTTTAAGGGCCATTTTCTTACCCTGCCCCTCCCATTACTCATCCTCCATAAAACTTTCACAAAGTCACTCATCATTTTGTGTTAAATGGTAAATTAGTGTGCATGATGAGGTATAATTGCAGGAATAGTCATTATTTCATTCAAGGTGTGAAGGACATGACAAAGAAGAGTGTCAGGGGCCTCTTTCTGAATTGTTCTTTTGGCTAATGCTAATGTTCTGTAGACATCAAATGTAGCCTACGTTTTCATTTTATTTGAGCTGATGCGATTTTAATGACGGTCATTCAGTTACATTCAGAGAAAATAATAGAAATGTACACGCAAGGTTCCTTCACACACATTTAATATTGTCTAAGTAGGTAGGCTATTAATTTACAGTGAGTTGAAGTGTCATTATACTTAATACATGCTACACTTAAGGGCAATGATCACAATTTAACATCATTTTAGCAAAAAAAGAATGAAGATATGCATAATTATTCCATTAAAACTTAGGCTACCATTTAAACTGTTTTAATTGCAATTGACCCTTACCCGCACCCCTTAGTTACTGTTGCTACGTCTGACAAGCCACACATTATGTTCTCACGCAGTACAAAATTCATCACGGAGCAAAGAGGATACTGACAACGCGCCGACAGACAAGACAGAACAGGTTACTTTTGGTATGAAACAAAGATGTGCAAAATAAGCAAGCTGACATTCATTACAATCTGTATCTTTTATTTAGAATACATATGTAATTTGCGTCTTTTAGTTTGTGAAGAGATTTAAAGCACCGTTTTTGAAGAGTGCGCATGTGCGAACGTGCTCTACCACGTAAGAATGAGCCTATGATTGAATCTGGAAATAAAGCAAAATAACTGAGAAAAATTTGAAATAGTCCTCAGATGCCATGTTCGTAATTCATAGCAAAACATCTAGCATTAATTCGATCTCAAACAGATTCATTAAAAAAAGTTATCAGCCTATTCCACCACCTGCGTGACATCATTAACCAACGTGGTTGAACGACCAATTTGCGAAAATATGGTTTCGGGAAACAGTCGTGACTAGCTAGTTGATTTCTTCAACGATGCATCGTACTATTGTAGTTAAGCAGAGAGTTACGTTGTTGTACAGGAAACGCACCCCTGTCTGGTTTGCTTGGTGGAAAAATGCCGGATTCGGAATGCCGGACGGAAAGGTCAGATTGCCTGTCAATCAAAGTCCTGGCGAAGGGTGAAATGAGCTACCCTGGAAATCCAGAGTTCTCGCGAGAGCACAAATTGAATTTGCTCAGCGAGTTACTCTGGCATTGAGTAATGATGCTCATTAACTATGCCCTTGTATCCGAGCTGCACCAATCACATCGGGTTATCTGATATAGGCGGGCCAGAGGCGAGCTAAACAGATGACGACAGCGCTGTGACGTCGAAGTCATTAGTAAACAATGCAAGATGGCTATGGATGAACACCAGTTGTTTGAAACGGCTTTAGCCGCTACAATGAACGAGTTAGACTTGGCTTTTTATCTAAAAGAGGAACAGAAGACGGCGCTTGAATCCTTCCTTTGCAAGAAGGACGTTTTTGCTGTTTTGCCGACCGGATACGGCAAGAGTCTAATCTACCAGTTAGCTCCGCTCGTGTATTGTTGCGATTGGTCGTAGCGTTATCCAGTTGCATGCAGGAATATTTTCAAATGCATGCTTGGTGCCGCCCCTCGAGTTGGGTGATTTTCAATATTCAATGCCAGACCCTTAATCTTTTAGATTTGGGTCTGGATTTCAAGGCTAGAAATGAGCTGTTTACCACTAAAAAGTCTGCTCCTGTTAAATCATAATCAATGTTTTATTAGGATAAATAAAAACATGTTTTTATAAATGTTTAACATATATAATTATTATTAATATTATTATTATTACAAAATATGTTACATTTTATTAAACATGTTATACTAATAAAACATTGTGATTGTGACATTATTATCCTTATTAATACTCTTCTTACATTATTATTCTTATATATCTTACAAACAGTTATTATATACTATCTTATACCATATTATTATTATTATTATTATTTATAAAATGTGTAAATTAATAATAGTAATAATTAAGAATAATAACAATAAGAATAATTTTTAAAAACATAAAAAATATTTTATTTTATCATAATAAAACCCTTTGGGATTGTGAAAACATTTTGATTGAGTGTTTTATTGTTGTTGTTATTATTATTAGTAGTATTAGTAGTAGTATAAATCGTATTAATGATGATGATAATAATAGTAATAGTTACATTCTCAGTAACATTTGTAACAAGGGTAGTGTCATATACTATGTTCCAGGTGCTACTATGATCATCATCGTTGTAATTTTCATTATCACCAGTCATGATCATGTAGTCATATCTCATAGAATTTTCCCACACTGTGCAGGGATCCAATAATCTGAGGCAATTACCATGGCCTTGCAGGTCTAGTAGTGTACTTAATATTCCTTTCTGTCTTTTGATAGTGTGTGCACCCTGCCATTCTGTTGGCAACTCAGATTAATCAGGTTGCGAGTAATTGTAGTTCCTGTCAAGAGTGGAATGAGGATGGCGCTCCGGCTCACAGTCATGAAGTCACTCTTTTCAAGTAATCCATAGAGTGTCCAAAAGGAGGTAATGAAAGTCTACCAACGTCAGTGTCAAGAGGATTAATACGCTGATCACCAGGAGTAATTCATATTCCATCCCTATTTTTATTTATTTATTTAGTATTTCTGTTGCTTTCAACAGTTAACGTTAAAAAAGAAAAAGAAAAAAGGCAGCAAATAAACGAGGGGTAACAGAGTGCACATAAGAGCCATCAGGTCTATTCAGATACTATAATTCAAGAGTAAGTGAAAACAGCAGCAGATGAAGGAAGCATAATTTCTCTCATTATGTGGCCCCTCTCTTTTTGTTAAAGTGAATCACAGCTAGATTAGGATGGGACATTGATAATTGTGTGCCGTCATTTGCGGGAGAAGAGTACATTACCTGACTGTCTTACCGTCATTCAGGCATGTCTATTTCAGACGGAACATTTTGAGGGCCGGTTCCCTTCATAAAATCCATTAGCTTCCCCGCTTTCCTGCTAAATACAGGTCTAACGCTGCAGTCTAAAGTACAGAGTTGTCTTTATGTTCGTGTGCTTAAAAGGATCAAGGACAGGAGATGTGTGGATTTGGAGAGCAAGCGAGACCAGCATTTCTATGTAAAGAGAAAGCTGAATTACCTTTAATGTACCACAGCATTTTCCAGGGTTGGACAAAATGTAGTTTTTAGAATTGGCCTCCTTTCAATTCATAAGATGTTTTTTTTTTTGTTTTTTTTTTTTTTAATGAATTGGCCACAATCCACAGGATGTTGACAGCAAATGTAATTTACTGAATTGCAATTGAGCAAAGTTCAACACAACAGAAAATACAAGTTGTAATAATGACTTCGCTAATTTTACTAATTATGCCTTTTTATTTCCTCGTATGTAGAATAAACAGTTTGCCTGTTTCATATTGTCTGGTTCCATTGTAAACATGTTAGGATAGATTAGAGGATTCAGGGAAATTTCAGTCCATAAAATGAAAGTTTATGTGAATTTTTTAAAACACTGTGATTTTGCCAAGTAAGATTTTGTTGATCCTGGAACAACATTCCTGTTCGAAAATTCCTGTAAGTCTATACACTTATATAATATAAAAAATTACCTATAAACCTAACCTTACCCATAGCTTATACCTTGAATCAGAGGGAAATAACAGGTGAATGACACTGATGTAGAAGCACCTAACCCTGGTTGTAAGCCAAAATTTGACATAAGCTGTAAACTTGGCCAACCTGTTTACAACCAATCAGATTTGAAACCAAAAATCTGGGTGGATTTTGTAAATTCCAGCAGTGGAGTTGATTGAACTCTGTAAACTCCAGCACTTTTAAAGCAATTTTAAAAGTTATTAATGCATCCTTTGTATTATTCATTCCCTACTATTAATCATTCATTTCTGTAATAATACACTGTTTTCTCTCTCTCTTTGTGTACTATCATGTAATTATTATGAATATTCTTTCATGTTTCTACAGACTGTAATATGCAAGGCAACTATGTGTGGCCTGTAGTATCATTAGTGGCTCGTTGGAATATTTCACACTAAGATAGCCATTCACACAAGTGTATTTTAATTATCCACTGCAAGGTGATGGAGTTTCAGTGCTTTTTGCCTGTAATGCTCACACTCTATCGTATGCTTTATTTAAGATGACCTCAGACAGCTTGCAGTCTGACTGATTACTGTAGCTTTTACCTGCAGTACATGTGTGTCTTATAGTAAGCCACTCACTCTTTATCCAATACGTTTTGCTGTGAGCCCATGGCAAGGTCAGACATTTGAAGAGCAGCTGAAAATGTCTACAGCCGTGACCTTGACAGGCAGCAGGTAATACAAATATAATTACACTGAGAGCAGAAATAATGGACCCCATAAATTCGGTAAACAACAAATATCCTGGCATCACCTTCACTGATGACATGTTTTTTTTTTTTTGTTTTTTTTTTTTGACAGTACAGTACTTTTAAGAGACTGAAAGAAAACAGTCAATTTGCCTGAACTAAATGTCACGGCAGTCAGGCATGCCAATGGGAGAATAAAGTGCTGGAGTTGCACTTACACACAGTAGAGGTAACAGAGGACCTTAAAAATCAGCAAACAGGCCAAGCCTTTTCATCTTTGTCTAATTGGCAAAGTTAGCAGCCATCACTGCAGGGTATTGATGAGGATAGTTTACTGACCCAAAATCATGTCTACGGAGGGTGGGGTAGTATTAATGAGCTGTGAGTTTATTACACTGATTAAATCTCTCTCTCTCTCTCTCTCTCTCTCTCTCTCTCTCTCTCTCTCTCTCTCTCTCTCTCTCTCTCTCTCTCTCTCTCTCTCTCTCTCTCTCTCTAAACACACACACACACACACACATATATATAATTTTTATTGTTTGTGTGTGTGCAGTTACAATGCTTTATGCAAGGGATTATAAATTAAAGTATATATTAGGGCTATAAAAATAATAACTGGTTTAACATGGATTTTAATATGGATAAGATATAAATGACTTAACTTGGTTAGAAATTAGATCATATTCTTTAATTGTTGTTACAGTTTTTCTCGATTGTTTACACACATTTTCTGGTACTTGAGACACAATGACCACAACATGTAACTCATTCACCAACCCCATGAACCAATTCTGCTAAACTACAAGCACAATTCCTGCTTTACACTCAAACTGCAGTTCTAAAACACACCTTTTTCAAAACACTACACACAATTCTCTGCTTTTGGCACAATTTTCATGCAGAAAATCTCTTGTTTTCACAAGGATCACACTGCCATTCAGATATGCACACTGACTCTTCACATGGGCAAACACCCGTCACACAGTTTTACAATTAGCAATCAGAGCTTTAGCATGAAAGAGCAACAGGTGAGCTCTTCAATGGAGCAATGGATGCCATTTTTTTATTACTGTAACTGTATACAGTAAATTCTTCTGTTGTTTTGTATGTAGACCACTGTATGTACAACTTTGTGATGGTTGGGATGTACACTGTGTACATTGTTTTTGTGGGAAAAATTAAATATATTCGTTACCGTGTATTTGTGTGTTCTGAGTATAAAAACAATATTCTCAGATATTTTACAACACACTTATGTATGTACTGTCTGTAGTAAGTGTAACACTGAACAAAAAAAGGCCTAAATCATTATGATGAATGGAGAAGAAGTGTTTTCCATTCATCATAGTGTTTTACATTGAGCACATCCGTGTTCAACTGGTTCTTATAAATGTCTATTCATATGATGGTTTGTGTGTGTCATTTGAAAACAAAATACCATTTTGAGAAGAAATAACATTGTTTTGAATGTTAAGTTTCATTTTGCAGGAGAATTGAGTGGTTTTGCCCATTGTGTGTGTGTTTTTGGATTTGTGTGTAGAGTTCTGAGAATATGAGGCATGCTTTCAGAAAATGTGTGTAAACAATCGAGAAAAACTGTAATAAATGATAATAATAATTATTATATCGTTTCGATGTAAAGTTACATCTTCATCAGAGTCCTCTGGATAAGGACTCTGATGAAGATGTAACTTAACATCGAAACGTTAGTCAAGTCATTGTTATGCACCTTAAATAAAAAAATTAATAAGTAGACATCTGTGCTGCACCGGCGATTCCCTTTTTTCTGTTCTGTTTTGTCCTGCCTTGGTTGCACCGGATTGTTGTGGATTACAGAAGCGCAGAGAACCTCCTTTTCAATTGAATAATTATTATATATTTAGATTCTTATTATTACACTTATTCTTTTTCAGTATACGGCCCAAAAAATAAAAGTATAACCAATCTTTGGGAAAGTGTGTTTTATTGTACACAAAGGAAGGGGGGAAATAAGAGCATTTGATACTGCTTCATGGTGCCTCTTTTCTCTGTCCACTGCCTGTCAAACCACATTCCACCACACTCACTGAGGACTGGACTAGCAGGACATTATTGGGATAATTGCATGTCCACTCAAGGGATGCAAATGTGCCTGTTATGTGATCAGAGTAATAGAAACTTTTTGAAAGAGAGGCAGGGGTAAGGAGGTACAGTGGGGGGCATACGAGAGGCGTGAGTTGCTTATAGGGGTGTAATTATTCAGTCAAATAATGCTGACAGGGCACTACTCAGTGACCTGAGGAGGAATCGAATGCGTGCTAGTTCTTGAGACTTCTCGGTAGAGAATATGACATTAATCTCCACTAAGATTTATAAGTGGACAGACCGGATCAACGTATCTGAAATTATGATCCATTTCTGTTTATACATTGTTTCCTAGGTTCATTTCTCTCATTCAGATCAAATTCTATGTGGCCTGACAGCTGCATTCTGACTCAAACCTGTCTGTCGCTACCCCCATCCCCCCAGGCCTTAACTTTTAGATAGTCTGACCTAGAACGTCCAGCTCAGCACGGACATCTGCCCTTGATACTGATTTTGCATGATTGGCCTAACTCTAAAACCCCATCTCTGACCCTTTTCTTTTTAGAACTCCCTCTTGAACTTGGCGAATGTGGAGCAGTAGTCGGGATTCTAATCCTGGGGTAAATTGAAGTTGAGTGCCCACTGGGCATAGAAGCACAGAGAGCTTTAGCCCCGGGGATGCAGGTTTTTAATTTGTGAGGCGATGTTGGTGGCCTCTAAATGAGCCTTGACAATAAGGAGGGTATAATGAGGGAGGCTATGAGGTGGAGAGAAGCTTAAAGTGAAGAGAATGTGCTCGCAAGCCCAAGGGCACTACTGTACACACAAATATCACTGGTGTGCTTGAGGAAGAGCTTGTTGATGTACTAGGGCAGAGTGCTATGATGGTTGATGAATAATAAAAGGGTGTTGTGGAAGAAAAGAGTTTATGTATGTCTTTGTGTCTAATTATCCTAGTTCATCTGTGCTACCTGGCCAATAATCACAGTGGAAAATTATAGATACTAATTATCCTATCAGTTTAATAAACTGATTTATTAATAAAGATTGCAATGGCCATGAGAGGGTCTTGATCTGGTGGTCCTCCATCAACACCTTTATTGGCCTGGCTGTGTGGATTGGAGCATTGTCCTGCTGAAAAAAATAAAAATTCGAGTTGGGGGACATTGTCAGAGCAGACAATGGATAAACTTGTTTCCAGGATAAACTTGTAAGTGGCTTGAGTCACTCGTCCTTCACAAAGACAGATCTGCCTGATTCTGATCTTCTCTGATGAGTCCAGTTTTCAGCTTTTCCCAACACCTGGTCCTCTAATGGTTAGACAGAGACCTGGAGAGGCCTACAACCCACAGTTTCTCACACCCACTGTGTAATTTGGTGGAGGATTGGTTATGATCTGGTGGTTCTTCAGTAAGGCTAGAATTGGGCAGATTTGTCTTTGCATAACTTAAGCCATGTACAAGATTATCCTAAAAGAAAAATTACTTCCTTCTGCTCTGACAATGTTCTCCTACTTGAAGGATTGGTTTTCCGTGCAGGACAAGGCTCCAATCCACACAGCCATAATCAAGGTGTGAATGGAGGACCACCAGATTAAGACCCCGTCATGGCCATCACAATCTCCAGACCTGAACCCCACTTGAAACCTCTGGAATGTAAGCAAGAGGGTCACCAACCATTAAATAAATCCTAGCTGCTTGATTTTCGCCAGTATTGACAGTTGCCCAACAGCAATGTGACCTACAGATAGGGAGCATGCCAAGACCTCTGAAAGTTGTGATTGGAAATCAGGGTTATTCCACCAAATATTGATTTCTGAACTCTTCCTAAGTTAAAATATTAGTACTGTGTTGAATATAAACTGTTTTCCTTGCATTATTCAAGGTCTGAAAACATCGCGTCTTTTTTCGTTATTTTGACCAGTTGTCATTGTCGGCCAATAAATGCTCTAAATGACAATATTTTTATTTGAAATTTGGAAGAAATGTTGTCAGTAGCTTGTAGAATAAATCAAAAATGTTAATTTTACTCAAACAGGATATATATATATATATATATAATATAATACCAGAGAAACTGCAAATTTTGCAGTAGTCTCTTAATTTTTTACAGAGCATATTGAAGCTGCGATACGAAACTTTGGCCTCTCTATCACCATCTGTGGCTGAAATTATTATTGTAGGCTTACAGTAGTGAATCTGGCAATGTAAGAACACAGTTTGTAAATTTTTATGGAACAAAATAATAATAATAAATAACAAAATTCCGTACGCAATTTTAGGGGGAAAAAAGATATAAGTGCCCCTTTTAAAAATAATGAATTCAGATTTCGTGATAAGTGCACTAATCGCATTATTCCGATTCTCGAGGTAGAAATGAATGTTTCCAAATGACTAATTGCCATGTGTGTCCTTGACGTGTGAGAAGATTGTGATGAATAAAAATTTCCAGTCATCTGCTGTAACTGAGATGGTCTATCGCTCTCGTTTCTATTCGTTCTCTGTGTGCCTCCCTGTCTTACTCGTCCTCCTCTGATACTGTATTAGGCTGCAGGCATTGTTGGGATCATGTGAAGAAAGCAGTCCACAGACTTCACTCTCTGATATCTCTCCTCTCGCACTCCTCGTGACGTCAGTATATGATGTATCTCTTTGTGAGAGGACATCCAAGCATCTTAACCATCCACAATCCATTTTAACCAGATGCTAAATGCGCTAACTAGCAATGCACCATGGCCGTTTCTCAATACCAAGTATGCAGACTTCGGACTTGCATCCTTGGTTGTTCAGACTTGACAAGGTTTGACTCAGGAGAACGAACTCCCGAGGACAGAAGGACTCAAGTCCAGTAATTCTGCAAATGGAACAGCAGCGTTCTTGATAGTATCACTCAGCTCGCTCTGGCTGGTTATGTACATTTAGACTACTATAAAACAAAATATGCTATAAAACATCACTCTGCTTCTTTTCATTTTCATTTAAAAAACCTTAAACATATTAATAGCCACACAAATGTGGTTCAGGCAACAAGTAGCTACAATGATTATCTTCACACGAACTATAAAACACAACCCTGCCTTTTTTTGTTTTCATTAAAAAAAATTCTGAAACATTATAATACTGATCATTAAAACTGACACAAAAAGGTAATTTTATTTTATTATACATGTAGCCTACAGTGAAGAGAATGTACATGAATATTTTAAATATATAAAATAAAATGACAAAACCCTTTTTGTTAAATGTCAGTTTTAATGATCAATAATAGCCATTATAAAAGTATAAGTAGCCTAAAAGGTATAAGAAGCTATACAATAAGAAATAAAGCAAACGATTCAGTAAAACATAAGTCACCTCTCTAGTAGGCTACAACGTTAAAGTTAAATAGCCTAAATATATAAAGTTATGAAGAGATTATCGAGACCAAAGATCACCTGTTAGATATACACAAGAACGAATTATATCTCGAGACTAGACTATACAAGTTATAGAGACTGTAGACTAGAGACATCAGAGCCAGTGGCAAACGACAGAAGGACTAGCCGAGGAAGGGCTGTTCCAGGCGGAGTACATGAGTACTGATCGCCCGGTGATCAAATGGATCTCACAACTCCGAAAACGTCAGATCAAATTTTAAAATAGGCACTAGCATTGGCCTAGCAAACAAAAATTGACAACACAGTTTAACCCACAGTATTGTTAATCAACTGTATTAACAAAAATGAAAACATAAATACATAAACACTCGTTTCTGTGTTGTTGGTTAATGCTATGTTTGCAATTTTGATTGTTCTGTGATGTTTAGATCTTTGGGCCCAATGGTTCCCCACAGGTATGTTGCGCACCTTACACAAAACCCCAAAATCCATAATATTCCAGAGGAGTACTTTGTTTTGCATATTGCATTAGCACGATCTATTTTTCTTGACACAGTCTCTCTCTCTCTCTCTCTCTCTCTCTCTCTCTCTCTCTCTCTCTCTCTCTCTTTTCCCCTCTAGCCGTTCTTTCTACCTCCCTCTCCCCCCCCCCCCCTCTCTCTCTCTCTCTCTCTCTCTCTCTCTTTTCCCCTCTAGCCGTTCTTTCTACCTCCCTCTCTCTGGCTTTCTCATTGCTTTGGACAGCATGGCATGTTGTCAGAGACAAGAGAGAGAGTTAATGCTTATTATGGGAATTAATCCCTGCATAGTCTAACAACATTCCAATGTTACAGCCTCCTGATGCTGGCATACATAATAACAGGTGATGCACGCAATCTATTTGAATAAAAAAAGGAGGTTCTCTATCGTCTTTGTCTATTTGTCTTTAATAATATATAGGTACAGCATAGTTTGTGCACTGAAAATTGATTTATCATGCAAATGGCTGAGCTGGATGTTGCAGTCCATAAATAAACATGCTTCTTTTCCTTGAATTTAGACCGTTGTTAATGGGAGGAGTATTTATGGGAGATGGGTGCTTTCCTCTGCAGCAGTAAACAATGATAGTGACTTGTCGTTTTTGCAGACGTTTTATCTGAAGTGACTCACAGTACAGTAATTGCCGGAACAAATTCCCTTGAGCTGCATGGAAGTAAGTGTCTTGCTTAAGGACAGACTGTTGACAGAGCAAGAGGGGAAATATTAGTGGTTCTTGAATTCATGGACCATCCTATCTAGGTTTGAAACTGTAAACTGTTTATAGTCCTGAGGTGTAACAATTGGGCTATCATAGGGGAGATGGAAAGGCTATCAAACAGTGATTGACAGGTCAAAATTTTCTGTCCTTGTCTTTTGAAGCTGCTCTGAAGTTCCTCAGTCTACCATTTAGATTTTTCACATAATTATTGTGCTGGACAGTACATAAAGGCCTTAAATTTGACATACAATTTGGAATACATGGCTTCTCAAATGAGTATGTGATCCTGTAATTTATTTTTATTTATTTAAGGACAATTAATAGTTTTAAAAACATTGGACTTTAATTTATTGACTATACAGCTTTGGCTACAAGTCTCTCATCCTGCACAAATTACCTCAAGGAATCCAAGCCTTTCATGTAAGCCTTCGGGACAGTCTTGATATCTAATTTCTACACTTTAGTGATTCAGTGGCATTGCTGGTTTACACTACTTTATAATTTAGCATTCTTCAAAACCTTAAAAACTAAAATGTGGTTTCTTTTAAGTCCAGATATGAAAAAAAATATATATATATATTTTCCTGACCATCAGTTTCTCCACATAATAAGAAACGGTGGCATTTGTGTCATAACGAGATAAGGTGCAATTAACAAGCCCTGCGTAATTAGCGAAAGCCTGCTGATCTGACCCAGTTTCTTGATGTGGTCAAAAATGAAGGTGGAGATGTAGACTTGAGCTTATTTAGGAAACCATTTCCTTTGGGGCTTTCTACATCATATTTTGATGCCTTGATGATTTTCTTACATAAGCCTAACATAAAGGCACAGTGCGCTTGCATACCCTGGAACACTCTGAACTGGTCATTATTATTTTCCATGTCATTTATTAGTCCTCAAATCTAACAGTGAAATTTCTGGCTGCATATTTTGTACTTTAATCAAATCCATCAAACCATATTCTCTGAAGCCTCATTTATGATTATATTAGTTTAGACAAGATGCTGAATTATCACACCAAAAATAAATAAACAAATAAAATAAAGATTCAGTGCATTAGTGCATCATAGGTGATAATGAGGTTAGCGGCATGGGTTCATTCAGTTTTTATTCCTGAATACAAATGTTAATATTGCCAAGGATACTGATTACCAGGAATAATTGGATTTAAATATAGCTCAACTTCATAGAGAGGAATTGGTTCATTTGATCTGATTACAAAATGCTAGGTGGCATTTTATGTCATTTGAGATGGACTGAATCTACCTCTCCAGTCATCATGTACAGGACGTTTATTTTGCGAACAGCATTGGTAAACCGATTGTGTTTAGAGTTCTTTCAATACTGCTCAAGGTGATGGGAATGAGTGGAGTCATTTTAGCTATTGAACAGTATTCTTGAGTCAGGCAACCTGATATTACCCATAAATCAATGCATCCCTTAAACTCTCAGGTGGACTCATTACGACACTGAAGGTGTAATTGGACCCAGTCAACCTGCATTTTGATATTTATAGTCATAGAGCACATGAGAGAACACGTGCATTTGCCATTTTACAAAAATTCACACCTTAAGGAGCGCTCATAAATACAGCAACCAATGTGGCCCCAAGTCATTTATCTCCAGTTGCACATTTACAACACTATCTTCATTTGAATGGTTCAGATAATGATTCTTTAAAAAGGAAATGTCATTCTATTGAACTGTCTTCATAGACTGCACACAAAACATCACCAGCATACTGGATTCCCCCAAAAGATTATACAGGTGTTATAAGTCTGTTCTTATTCCGTTTTTTCATAAAAGTAGCAGAAAGACTGCCTTCAGCTGACAGACTTAAGAACAAACCAGACTTAAGAGGCTGTCATATCTGACTGTGTTAGGTTACCTTAAAGAAAATGGCAGTCATCATCTCATCACATTAAGCCAGACATCTTATATTTTCTTATTCCTTTAATCATCTCGGTTTGATTTAAAACAGTCACCTTTCAAACTCATTCTTCCTTGAGACCCGTTTTCTACTTCCAGAGGAGCTCAGTGTTTTTGTTTGTTTGTTTGCTAATTAAAGACTTTCTTGACACCTGTGCTAACTTTGCCCTCCCAAGAGTTCTAAAATGCACAGAACTGTGCACACAATCACACACCGTCACTCATCAAGATAAACAGGAAAGACTGTACACGCGCACGCACACACTCTTACGCACATCCCCTTGTGTGCAATTACTTCCCAGTTATTTACCTCTCTCCTCGCACTAGCTGTTTGATGGGCTGCAGGTAAACAACAGTGTCCACATCATATAAGACGGACACGATGCCCCTGCCAATGAGATCGCACATGATGCGTGACCCCTGTCTGATTCATAAGTCTTTAGACCACCCTTACACTCCACCAAGCCTCTCCTCACCCAAGCGCTTCCCCATCCTATAGCTCCAAGCAACCTTATTATGAGTACCAGAGCGCCATATCCACTTTTATTGTGCGTGTCATTTGTTATTGCTGGCTGATAGAGGGTGAAACGCCCTGCACAACTCAGTGCAATCCCTCCATCAAACACAGATGCTTGTGTGGTTGATACTGGGAATAAGAGGGCTTTGTGTCTGATGTCATCCCAGTGGTGGCTCTCGCGGTGTCTGTTGATGCAGTAGGCTGAATGATTGTGCTAACTAAAACATATGGATGAAACCTAGCAAGGGATGTAATGGCTCACTGTTACAATGGGAGTTGAAATATAAACAAAGGAGTGTGGTTTTATTTACAGCAGTGGAAAAATGTCCTACTGGATCAACATGAAGAATGCATTAGGAACTGTGAATAAGGAAGATATTAAAAGAAGGAGAAATAATAATAAAGAAAAACCTGACCCAAACCTTATTTAGTCAAGAGCAGTTGCTGATTTTCTTTTTTGTCTTTTTTGTTGTTTGATTAACATTAAGGATACTGACAGCAGCAGGTTTATTAGGCTACTGTCACTTTAAGAGCTGTACGGATCCAGTATACTGTTACCTACGCATTTTCTTTCACAGCTGTCACTTTAGACGACTGTGTTTACGTTGAATATAATTCAAGATGGGTATTTTTAGATCATTTTGTGTATTTGGCCACATAAGCTGCATAAGATAACTGAATTTGGGACCGTGCTCTGTCAAAGAGGCGGCTTTCTGTGCGAGCAATACTGCATTGAGTTCTTTTCCGTGGTGTAGCAACTCATAATGTAATAACTGCACATAATGTGAAATGTATTGCATTATTAATATAAATAAATGGTTATAATGTAATATTTTTGTCAAATTGTAATAAAATCTTGAGTGCATACTGTAATTAAGATTTTCCAATGTAATAAAGATTTTTCACATAATGGTTATTGTCTGGGAAATGTATTACATTATGAAAACACTGTAGAAATGTATAATGTAATCACAGGTCATAATACCAGCACATAAGGTATAAGTGAAACAATATGAATGTGTAAGAAAAATATAAATATTTAAAACTTTATCGACTAAAATAACTAGCTTCTGGCAGACGGCCTATGCAAGTCGGCTTACACCAAGAGTAACACTTGACAATGTATGTCGTAGGATGTAGGACTAGCGTAAGCTTTGATGCCTCTCGTGGTTCAAACAAACAGGGCTGGGCAACAAACTCAAGCTCCTCCGATATTTCTCTTTAAAAAGACTTCTAATTCATGGTGTTTTGTTTTGCTCTTTCCTCTGCACTTCCACGTTCGTCAATGTGTCATGTCAAAGGTTAGCCTGGCAAGCCAGACCTACATCAAGATGTTTAGTCTGGCAACTCACCATAGACACGCTCAATCCGAGGGGCGGGATAAACGGCTGTCTTTCAAATTCCCTCTGCACGCAATAGGACAGCGCTTCAACCAACCAGAGCGTTTTCCCACCAGCTGAGCTAGTTGATAGATTCAACTTTTGCCATATCTGGCCGGCAAAACTACGAACACATCTTCCTTTTTTTAAGAATGCCTTAAGTGCCGTTCTTTGCTCTTTTCTCAAAGAAAAACTTAACTCCAAGTCTTCCAGAGTTGCGGCCAAAGCCGATGAGCAGCCGTCATTCTTTGTTTTCAAGTAGCAGCCAGGGAACCGTCGCAACTCTGTCGTCATATGTTAAGCCCGCCCCGCATACTCTATACGCGACGTGATTGGCCTGACCCAATTTAGGTTTTTGCAGCTCGAAAGTCTATAGAGAGTTGCTAGACTGCCCTGGCTGCAAAATACATTTTGCTGCCGCTAGGGTGCGTCTAGATTTCTAGGCTAGTCAAAGGTTACTCTTTCGCCGTAAATCTATGCTTATATCCGTCTGCCGGAAGCTAATTATTTTAGTCGATAAAGTTTTAAATATGGATATTTTTCTTACATGAACGCATCGTTTCACTTCAGAAGGCCTTTATTAACCCCCCAGAGCCCCAATGGAGCACTTTTATGATGGATGGATGCACTTTGATGGATTCAAAACATAAACGGCCATTCACTGCCATTATAAAGCTTGGAAGAGCCAGGACATTTTTTTATATTACTCTGATTGTATTTGTCTGAAAGAAGAATGTCATATACACCTAGGATGGCTTGGGGGTGAATAATTCATGGGGTAATTTAATTTTTGGTGAACAATCCCTTTAAAACTCACCTTTGATCACCAAAATGACATATTTAAACGTTTTTGTTTCTTTGAAAAAAATCCGTCATGCGAGCAGGGAAACAGGAGCTAAGGGAAACAAAACAGAAAATCAAAATAAGGGCAGAGATATGTGAAGTCAAGTTCAGGATACCTTTTGACGGGGCCAGAGACAGCGATGCACCATTCAGCTTGTCCAGCACTGCTAATTGACCCCAGTTAGGCTTCACACACCCATCTGGGCTCACAACAACCCTCTAATTGCCATCACTGATTCTGTTCTGATAGAATTACTCTTGTCAGTGAAGGTCATTATTCTCTGCCTCAAACTCTGTAGGAATGTCTTTTTTCCCCCCTATTCCTTCTCCCTTCTTTCTTCCTTATCAGGCTAATGGGCATATCATTCTGGAGCTTTCTCTTACTTTTTCATTAAGGCCATGTGTGAGTGAGAGGATCAAGTTAATGGGTGATGTTATTTCTTAGAGATAAAGTGAAATGAAACATCCTTAGACAGTCTAGGGACATTACTAAAAAAAAAATATATAAATAAAATAAAAATAAAATTGCATACGGTGGCTCATCAAACACAAATACAGGCAATTTCGAGATGAAAAGAAATTGTGCAGATTTTAACCCTCCGATGCATGTTACCCATTTTTAACATCAGATCTTTATTTTAACCACTCAGGGTGTGATTTTACATTCAAACCCCTATAATTACATATGACTGTCCTCTTTGTGTTGTTTTTTATTATTATTAATCATGCTGTTATTTATTATTATTATGACTTAAATACATAGCTGAACGTACCTCTGAAATAATGTCATTATTTTCTATTGCAATTTCACACCCTTTCAAAATAAATTATTTTTAAAAGGTAATGCAAATGATTGCATTATTATTTAAAAATTCTTTTAAATGTGCATGCATCAGAGTGTTATATGGTTTTAGTTTTAAAACTGAAACTTTTTTCTCTCTCTTTCTCTCTTTCCTCTAAAGTATAACTGTTTGGTCCACTGGAACTTAAGGGAAGTGTAAGGAAAGTCCTGCTCCGTTATTGTAGTCTACTTCTGGAGTTAAAAACACACTCAAGAAAAAGTATGCACCAAAGATCAGTGAATATACAATATATCGACTGAAGTGTGTCGGGCGACTTCTGGGAGGTCTTTATTCTTTTCTGCTTTGCTTATTTTGCTTTTTTGCCCCCCCCCCCCCCCCCCCCCCCCTCCCCCCTCAGTATGCACCTCACCCAAGGCTTTAGCAGGCATAAATAGTTGATGAAAAAAAGAACAACAATAGTTACTTAAGGTCTTCATACAATATTTAATATACACGCAGCGCAGTGCATAGACTGGGGAAAGGCAGAAGAATGTTGTCAGCTTACCAGCAACTAACTGCTGAGGGAGCAGGCCTAATGAAAGAGGGAAGTTTGTCTTTGAGCTATACTGAGTATTTGCTCTGCTCTCAATCTCCAAGACTTTAATTGGAACCTCAGAGAGATCATGCTATATTAATCTGAAGTTAATGCCCCGGATGAACAGGGTTTATACATCAACAACTATTTTCTGTAGCACAACAACCCTTTCAGGACGGATAAAGATTTGTCCTGCCTTTACAGAGGGTCAAGGTTTGGCAGGTTAGCATGGCCCAGTTAGCCCCTGCTGGTAGATATTGCAACTACACCAGCAGGAAAAGCATCTTTCTATAAGCAGCCATTCAAAAGTTGCAGATTAAAGAAATGACTTTGAAAGTAACACTACTGTTCAAAAGTTTAGGGTTGGTGAGATTTTTCATGTAAATCTTTTAGCCTGTTATGCTCACCAAGGCTGCATTTATTAGATCAAAAATACAGTAAAAACAGTAACATTGTCAAATATTATTACAAATTAAAACAATGATTTTCTGTTTCAAGTTATTTTAAAATAAATATGTGATTGCAAAGCAGCCATTATTCCAGTCTTCAGTGTCACGTGATCCTTTAGAAATCATTCTAATATACTGATTTGATGCTCAATAAATATGTTGTATTTTTTTTTTTTCGGGATTTTCATCATTTCTTTGATGAATGGAAAGTTCAAAGAACAGCATTTTCTTAAAAAAATAAAAAAAATAAAAATAAAACACTGACCCCAAACTTTTGAATGCTATTTTTGCTAATATTTCTATGTTTTTCAGAGTTATGTTTAAGTCTTAGTTTAATTTTGTTTTGGTTTTGTTTCCCTTGTTCCCGTTTTGCCTATGTTCCTGGTCATTATAAGTTTCCATGGTTTCTGTTCCAATTAATTACCTAATTCAGTGTATTTGTCACGTGTGGTTTCAGGCAGACAGAAGAAGAACGTTTCAACACGAAGTGACAAATATCAACAGGCAGGGCAACACACACTTAGGGTAACAGTGATCGGACAGAGAATGAATGTGATGGACCAATTTACAGTATATAGCAAACACAAATGAGGATGATAAATAGAACACAGCTGACACATATAAAATAATAATGAGGAACGGGAAAACTGAACAAAGGAACATAACTGAACATAATGGGACAGTATTTAAGCCCATAGTTCCCTTTGTTCTGTGTTTAGTCTCATATATGTTCAATGTGGTTGATTCTATGTATATTTTTCCTGCAATCCCGAGTGTCATTGTTAAATAAAGTGTTTCGTTTATAATCCTTCATCGTACAATTACTACAGCCACACCAGTAAATCTTAACAACAGTCAATTTTTTTTACCCATGCTTGGACTTGAATTTTGAACTAAAACTTTTATTTGCTAGTAAAGGGGCTGTGCACATTCTTGTTGTGGCATGATGTTATTTTCCTGCAGTTCCAAAGTCATTTACGTTTTAGGGTACGTTTACACGTCAAGGATATTCTTAAAATGGAGACGTTTTTCCTTTGAGTTTTCCGCATACAGACCTCTGTCAAAACAATCCCCATTCACGCAGATCCTTAGAACTTAGGGGCTGTTTACATGACACCGTTTTCAACTAAAAACGTAAACTTTTTATGCGTTTTAGCCGTTTATTTACACGACAACGGCATTTTGGATGCCTGAAAACGCAAACTTTTGAAAACGAGTTTCAAAGTGCAAGTTTTTGAAAACGGTCTCTGTGTAAACAACAAAAACGTGAATCTCTGAAGACGATGACATCGTGCTCATGCGTATTACGTGTTCAGTGTATAGTGTTTCATTGCCACCTAATGGCCTGGCAGCAGAATACAGCGTTTTAAGTCGTTTTCGCGGATCCATGTGTTTACATCCTTATCGTAGTACACACACACACACACACACACACACACACACACACACCACAAACACACAGCTGTTGACACCTGTTCTGGAACATATTGAGAAAATAACCCTCCAGTGAGTAGAGAAAGTACTGTGCACAGAATGATAAAAAACGGAAATTGTAATAGATTACAGATATATCTCAGAAATAAATATCCAGCACCAGCTGCATTGATGAGGTATTGTGAAAGTGCCATTATGTACAAAGCCAGGCACTCCTTTCAGACACATTTTCATTTCTCTCTCTCTCTCTCTCTCTCTCTCTCTCTCTCTCTCTCTCTCTCTCTCTCTCTCTCTCTCTCTCGTTCTCTCACTCTGTCTCTGTCTCCCAAACCCTCCTGAAACCCAATTACTCAAACAGCACTACAAGTAAGCAGTGCATGAATACCAAATGCAGTATAATTGATTACTTAATTTATGAAAGAACCAGTGATTTTTTTTTTTTTTTTTTTTTTTTTTTTTATGCCCGTTATTTATTGCACAAATGTTTACTCAATTCAGCTGATATATGAGTCTTCTGCTGTGGGTCAAACTCAATTCACATTTTTTTAAACAGCACACAGTTTTAGCTGGGGAAATAGTTGTTTTCATTTATTTATTTTTTTATGACAAATATAACGAAAGTCAAATGCAGTATCTTATTTATGAATAATTGCGCATGTTTTTGCGTTTATCTTTAAAGAAATATCAGAGGAGTTGTATCAGTAGACATTTCTGCAATGGGTATTTCCTGTTATGTCATTAAAGATGTAGCAATGACATGCTTCTTGTTACTATTCAGCGAACAAGATGTTAAAGTGAAATGACAGCGAGACTCTACAGGGAGTTTGTCATCATTGCATTCTGATGTAAACCTCGGGGAGTGCCTGGGAAATGCAAATAAAATGCATTTGTATCAGAGCAATCTTGAGAGGACATATCAGTGAGGCGGGTGGATATGTAATGAAACCGTCTTCCAGATGTCTTCCACTATGGTACGGGGCTGTTTAGCTGCTGGCCTGCAGACTTGCCCTCCCTTGACCCCACACTGCTGCCTCTTCCAAAGCTATATGCCAGTTTTAATTTGCAGTTTTGTGCTTCTCTCATTCCTACCCATAATCCTCCTGTGCAGAGCAAAGCCCAGCCAAAAGAACCAGTCTGACGGCTTCTCTACATCACCAAGCCAGCAGCTGATCTCTTCTGACATTTGTGGCAGAGAATGACTCTAGGATGTTTTTCTTATATCCCCATTAGCCTGCATGATTTGATTCCGATCAAAGGCATGCAGAACAGAGTGAGGGCAGTGATATCTTGGTTGGTATTTGTAACACTTAAAGTAATTTTAAATACAGTCATTTAAAATAATTGTGCTCTTGATGCTACCTTGTTCAAATCAAAAGCTCATTGCTGTCTATATTTAATATTTCATCATGTAGCTTAAGGAGTGTTAAAACAATAAAAATGTACTAGCCAAATAAAACAGTAGCTTGAAAAAAAAAATGGAAAAGGATTCAAATTGAAATGTACCATCTCCATGAAAATATATATACTGTATATATATATATATATATAACACTAACATTATTGAATCATATCTGAGGCATAAGGGATAGTTCACACAAAAACTTAATTTTCATCATTAACTCACCATCGTGTCATGAATTTTCATTTTGGGGCGAACTACCACTTTAACTTCCAGATCTTCACTGTTAGTGGCACTCTAGAAACTTCTTGATGTCAGGGCTATTTTAGATTGAGGCTCATTTGAGCTGTAACTCAAGACTGGCCATCTCGTTGCCTGTCCTCTAAATGTCACTGTAAAGAGCTCAGTAAGTAAGTCTCTTCTTCAGCTCATTTCATTCCCTTCTTCTTCAGCGGACATCTTCTGTAGTGAGACATTATCATTTAATCACAGCATCTGCAGGGGTTTTAGAAGGCTTAAGATCAGGCCCACATCTCACATTGTTCCATGCTGCTTTGCTTGGCTTTGGACACTTATGGATGGATTTGAGCAATAATTAAAATGATGTCAAAATCTTATTGGTACTGTAGCTAGATGTCTTTTGGAAATGAAGATTGCCTTTGTACTATTACTGACAGTG
>NC_140219.1:15000021-15172521 GCF_951802725.1 Rutilus rutilus | reverse complement strand
CACAGCATTGAGACAATATTGAGCAGGCAGTAACACACTCTACATAAACCGCCGGTGATTTCCATCTCCAAGTACTTTTGTAAATCAAAGTGGACAGTGTTATTTGCGTTTGAATTAAACTCAAGGAGATTCTGTCTCCCTCTTCACATGCTAAACAGCTAGTAGCTCCCACAGGTTATAATGTCTCTCATTCGTTCTGTATCTGTCTTTTTCTTTCCCTCGTTCTTGCTGCAGCACCTTCCTCCCGAAGTAGAGGGAATATGTTATGAGTACTCCAAATGAAAAACCTTTACAAGTGTACCATACAGCTCATTTCAGGAGTAAACATCGTTGGCCCTCCAATTTACCTACTGCCATTCTTTAGGCCCCAAGAGCCCATTGAGAGAAGAGCAGTTCCATCCAACACAAACACTCTCCAATTTGCATCTTTTGCCGTGTTTTATTACCCATGCTTTGTTTTGAGCCTTTAAACCTGCGTCCACTTCTACCTTCAGTGTTTGATGTTAATTAGCCGCACAATCTGAATTGGACAAGTAATGGCAAATTAGCTGTTTACACGCTGCAGCTGTTATTGACAGCTAATTTTAACAATGAAAAAATTAGCATCCAATAAATATGCTGTCAATGAACACTGACCTCCTCTGGGAAGTTGCTTTTGTGATTTGTAAGAATCTATGGAAACAAACCCATCCACGGTATTAATTTGTAAATGTTTGTTTTAAAAGGCCACATTGTACGTCAAGTAAATGATGCAGCTAATTCACTGTTGAAGGATGAAAGCTGTTGATTTAAATCAGATTTATGTGAGAAGTTTTTCAAACCAGAACCTTTGCTTTTTATGATTTCACTTTTGAGCTTTCCAAAGCAACATGAGGAACGTGTGTCCCAGCCTAAGGTATATACACAAACACACAAACACACAAACATACACACACACAGACTCCAACTGTCATGATCATTTGATGCAAGAAGTGGATCAGCGATCCCGGGATCAAATGTGGTCTGTTCCTCATGACTCCTCAAGGGCCTCCGTAATCCCTGATTTCTTCCATATTTCACGTGGCAAGGACCCAGCGCTCTGCTTCCACACTCACACTTCAAAGCATTCTTTTTATGTGTGTTTTGAGTAAGAATGTGAATATCCCTTGTATTTGAGTTGCAATGGTGGTGGCATCCTTCACAAAATGAGAGGTAGGCATCAGTTACAGCAATTACAGTAGCAGTCGATAAAAATATGGCAACCCTTTTTTAACACAAAATAAAATGAATATGTGATTTTAATAGTACAATATTTTATGTAATATTTTATTTTCCTGTTATCCTGGAAAATAAAACTGTATTCTGAGCCTACGTCGTAAAAGTTAAAAAGTAATTAAAGATGTAGCGCCCTCTACTGTCCAGGTGTGTCCATCCTTTTGAATTACTGACGCTAGAAACCGGATTCGTTTACTTGTCTCTCTCGTCGTGATCTTATGATCTGTGACTGTGACTCATGATTTCTACAACTGCTCCATACAAAATGCAACTTTGATCTCTGGCGTAGTGCCCTTATCAAATCGCAAAAGGCTGCGATAATTAAACAAGTATGAAGCGCAGACTTTGCTGATGATCAGCTCATGATGGCTCTGATCACAGTACAGGAAAGTAAACTCCATCTCTGCACATGATGTAAGTTTAACGTGCATTTGGGATTGCTTTATTTTTCACATTTGCATAATTTCCAAATGTTTTGTGTTCAGATGATTACAGTATTTTACCAGGTTTCTATGAGGCACGTTTGTAAACCTGTTTTCAACTGCAGCTTTCCGTCAAAATAAATGCTCGTGGTTTATCTTGTACAAGTGAAAAAATTGAGAAAAAGTTATTATAATTTCTCATTTACGTTTATTTTACAGTGCATTTGTTTTACAATACATTACTGTCTCAGGGATGAGAATAATAATAATATAAATAATATTTATTATTACACGGCTCTGTGGAATACTTGATTCTGATTGGTCAATCGTGCCATCCAGCAGTATGTTATTCCCAGATAACAACCGCTGAAAACGGATAACGCAGGCTCATCCGGGTTACTGAAGGCAGCAGTGCTAATACGCTTGCTAGGAATGGATTTTCTTTCTGGAAGTTTTGCATTTGGTGAGCTAATAAAATATTAAAACTCAGTCAAATCAATATTTTGTGTACAGTTATTTAATAATTCCATCCAGTATCATGGACTCGCTCTCTATTGTTTCATACAAACGCAGCTGCTGTCATTTTGTGACTATTGTCTTGTACACTTTACCGTATTATAATATACAAACAGGTATGGTTTTAAAACAGTTTAATCTGAAATCAATATATCTCATCTCTATAATTATTTATGTGGCGAAATGCTGTGTAATAAGTGGTATGACTGTATACCGTATCTCTTAAATGTCCAGTTTGAACTTGCCACGCTAGCAACTGCTCTCTCCGCGGAAGCTTTGCGTTTAAAGACCTAATAAAACAACTCGGATCAATATTTTGTGTCTAATTATTTACTTACCATGTAATAAGCGGAATAATCCGCTTCGCCTCGGGGTCGGGGTTTATTCTGAGATAACAATCGACTGGATGTACATTATCCCTTACTTATTATAGCCTATTCTAATTATTTGGCTTCCTAAAACCAGTGTACATGTAATGGAGACACTATATAACAACTAAAGAAAAGTAATAAAAAGAGGTTTGAGTCAAGCATAATAATATTATTTCAACAAACTTTTTTTTTAAATGTTAGAATTAAAGAATGCTTTCCTAACTCTCTTTTTTACATTTTAATTATAATCATTCACTTTATGAGCTTGTTTTGAACATTTAGGCCACGTTAACCATTCATTTATGGGATATTGTATTATCAATTTCATTATTAACTGTCTAACTATATGTTCGGTAAGGTTTGCAAAAACTCCAAGCCTCATATAAAATGAATGGATAGCAAAATAGATCATTTAATATTTAGTTTGACCTCCTGAGGTTTTCATCGACATTTTTCAAAGGTTAAACTCCTTTCACTGACCATTTGTGAGAAAGGGAAAAAATAAGTAATCATTTTGCAAGAGTTTCATGAGCTAGCCTATTCTGTACCCTATTTGTGAAAACACAGCAATATTTATAAAAATTAAATTTATTGAGATTGGTAACTCGGGTAATACTTTATTTTGATGGTCCTCCACTTCAGACATAACTATACTTAACTTTGCAACTACATGTCAACTACCAGCCATTAGAGTATTAGGCTGTCTGCTTAATAACTGATAAAAAAAAAAAAAAAAAAAAAAAAAAAAAAGCTCTCCAACAGACATTCTACTGACTGTAGTAACTTTGCAACTTCATGTGAACTTATTCTACTAACCTGAACCCTAACACCTAATCCTAACCTAACAGTCTATTGTCTACTAATGAGACTTAGTTGACATGTTGCAAAGTTAGTAGAGTGTCTAAAGTGGACAGTCAAAATAAAGTGTAACCTAAACTTGTCTTGCTGCAATGCTATACAGATATCCGAATATTGTTATTTTTTGGGGTGTCATACTTGGGGATACAGACATGTGATGTGTTTAAAACAAAACTTTCTAAGTTAGGGTCATTTTATGTTGCATAATATTTCATCAAAATCTTACTGCAAAATCATCCAAAATGTGACTCTAATGAGAGAGAGAGAGAGAGAGAGAGAGAGAGAGAGAGAGAGAGAGAGAGAGAGAGAGAGAGAGAGAGAGAGAGAGAGAGAGAGAGAGAGAGAGAGAGAGAGAGATAAATGGGAAGAAGGAGCACCTTTCCACAGTCGACTTCTCAGCCTGTTGGTCTGTGAATCAGTGGATTCTGCTCGCTTTTAATCACATGCGTCCCCAGAGCCGATGTCTCACAGAAGCAGCTCTCATTTAAAGCAAGACATAACACTTAAAATAGTACAACAACAGGAAGCTCATTTACTGTGAGAAACTGCAGAAAAGCCTTCCATATATCACTTGAGCTGCAAGAACATTTTCAAAAACTATATATATATATATATATATATTTTTTTTTTTTTACTTGTCAGTCTTTGTTTTTGTCACACAAATATGTGTGTGTAATGAACATGTTGTGAGGTCTCCGAAATATCCGTTGATTAGCAATGTATGTAAAAGTTAGTTCCATACTAGTTGCAGACAACTTGTGAACTTTATTAAAATTTAACTTTGCCTGTCAGTGTGGAAAGCAACTCATCGCATGACAAAGTAAGTGGATATGGCTCTCATTAAAAATCAAATCTCTGTTTTACCTCCTGTTTGCTCACACAGGAACACTCAGTAAACAAAACCTGCGACTTGAGCATAGAGCTTCAGTTATCATGGATCTTTTGTACGTTGATGGCGAGATTAAATATGAATAAGCTGCCGTATTTGTATATTTGTATTCAGCTGTGTATGTGTGTGTGTGTTACAGTAGCTCCCCCTGCAGTGAGCTCTCAGGAGAGTTGCTTATTAAAGCGAACTGTCAGTCAGCCGCTCAGGGTGCAGGAGGCCCTGATGAAGCCATCCATTATTTACTCAGCCACTCCAGTGGACAAACAATCAATTATTTCAATGGGAATTATCCATAAGTCCCTTTGAATGCAAAATATCTGAATGTATGCGTGCAGGAGCGATAGAAAAGAAACCTCGTCCAGTGAAATGAGGGTGGTTTTGGCCAAAACCCGCTCATGCACATACAAACACACTCGTTTTTTTTCTTCTTTCAGCAATAAACAACAGCACATTGAGCGTATGGTAATGGCCGACACGCTGAGACATGGCTTGAGGTGCTTTATTATTCATATTTTGGGGCGATGAATAATCAGATCCTGACTGATGAATGGTTTGAATAAATCATGAGACTGTGATTAGTTGGAATGGGACTGGGGGTGGGCACAGTGATGGGGGGCACCATAGGTGGCAAGGGTCACCTGTCTGTCACCCAGGTATACCCATCCACCTCCGCTTTCTGTGAATATGTGAGTGTACTGTATATGCACGTTCATTTGTTTGAGTATGCTTCACTGGCACATGCATGAAAGCCTTCGAAAGTGCTTTCATCTCCACTTAAGAAACTGTATTGTTTTGCCCGCTGTTTAAACATGCTGCCTACTTTTACACTCCACGTAGCTGAATCCACAGGACATAAATACCATAATTGAACATTCTCCATGGACAGGGGTTTGAGATATTGAGGGTTTATTAAAATGGTCAGCTTTTTTAGACTGTTTCCTCACAAGCATCTTAGATCATGAAAAGAAAAGAACTTCATCTTAAACTTAAATGAAGCACGGTAAAACTAATTATTGAGTGTGACTCCATTTCACCTCTCCAGGCCTGTTTGTCCTGACATTGTGCCACACGTTGTGAAAAACCTCATACATCTTTTGATCTTCACAGCTACCTGACAGCATTGTAAAATGCTTTTTACCATCTGAGCATGAACTGATTCGCTCTTCAGGAACTCCTGAGGGACTTTTAATGCCGTGCGGACATGATTTTCAAAATTATACTTGACGCACAGAAACAATAATGTATGCTACTGCTGTTTTGTGGCTAGAATTATGTTTTTTATTCTTCACAGACGGCTCTTTATTCGTACTTCATGTCTTTGTAAGCATTTGCATGTGTTTACTTTTATGTGTTTCAGTGTCCTACTGGTCAAATGGAAGCAGAAGGTCTGGTGTTTGGCTCAGAGTCAGGGACAACAGCTTTAGTTCAATGATCTGATTCATGGGTGCAGTTGGGCCGATTGGAAAGACTAAGGTTTGATCTAATCTCATTTGCTTAGCTTTCCAGCTCAGTGTCTCCATTGGCAAATACCATGAAAAAGCAGAGGGCTGAACATGCTTTCAGTGCCGGCTATGGAGCTCTGGCACTAGAAATATGCAAATAGAGATTTTAGATTATGTAAATATGCAAGCATGCAAATATAGAATGAAAATGTAATCCCTATTTGGGTACAAGTCTAAAAATGTAAAACGCTTCAAATATCCATCGAGTCAAAAGCTTGTTTTTAATGCATGAAAAAGTTTTTCATTTATCAAGGGCTTGTTTGTCTGGTCACAGAGCTTAGTATTGTAGCTCCACGGTTTTGTGCATATAAAAGTTTTTTTTTTTTTTTTTTTGCAGAAGTTCAGATAAAAATAAAAGGTTTTCTTATTCAACTAAATGTAAACCAGATATAACTAGATGTAAAAAAAAAAAAAAAAGATAATTGAGCTGCAGCTCTAATATTCACACTATACGTGGCACAAAACAGAAATGCAAAAATAGACTAATTACTGCCATAAGAACTTTTTTTCTTTTCTTTTTTTTCTTACATACATTGTAACATTCAATTCAATGTGAAATAATAAATAATTATTCCAAATAAATTTTGGCTGCACATTTCAACAACAAAAAAAGACCAGCAAAGGTGGTGTGTCTCTAGTGATATCCTTTTATCTGTCCACTTCTGAAATAACAATCAGGATTCAAGGAGTCGCAGCTTCTCTCACAAACCTTAAGGGTCCTTCACTCTGTTTTGACCCCTCTCTCTGGCCAAGAGCAGAAAAATACCCTGGAGCAATGTTTATAGTCAAGAAGATACTTATTAGGCAACACATGTCTGCATGTGAACATACATGGTAAGTACGGAGAGAATTTAAATTTCGAGTTCCACAAATTCCCTTTATGATCTGTATGATTTTCTGATATTGATATCTCTGGGTGGATGAGAAGGCAAGCATACAGATTACATGCTACAATCCTTCCCAAAATGTTTCATATGATAACAATACTTAGCAATAGATGGACAGCCTGTACTGCACATTGTTTGCTGGACTCAGAAGCTCCCTTTATTAGCTCAAACAGAAAACTGAGACTTTGTTGCTTATTAAAGAAGACATTTAACAGATGTGTTAGAGCAGATTTAATATCTTGTCAGAGCCCAAGGCAGGTTAACAATACATATTCACCCTTTGGTTATGTAAAGGGGGGGAATTCATAATCGAATTTTATTCAGTTTAATGCCTTCCTTTTCCTTGAGGGTAAAATAAATTGAAATAATCTCGCAAAAAAATGATTAGCAGTGAGAACCCTTGAGACATGATAATCAAATTAAAGTTCCCCCTTTCCACTAACCTCACTATAATCTTATAGATGACACTAAATTCCCATTAGAAACCTTGAGTGCATTGACTAAAACCAAAAAAAGAACATGTTTTTGATATTGAGGGAGGGTTTGGCATTTATTAGGGTGAAAGGTCACTTTGTGTGCAATTTTGTGTGATTTAATTGGCCTATATATCAATAAAAGGTTTTAGATCCTCTGCAAAACCTTTATTTTATGGGATATTTCTTGTCTTGACCCCTGAAGTATACAATATGAATCGAACATTAAGCTGTGTAACTTTTTCATAAATTTGTCATCATGAATACGTCAACTTTTCCTCATAACTTTTCCCCATGCATCCACAAGACTTGATTGATATGGCAGCTTATGTCCTAAACGTGGTTATTTAATAGCATGTCATCAGCATAGAAACATGAGCTCAGTCTCATTATTTTGTATATGTGGGGACAGTGATGTAGTCACACATGATGGATAGACCACTTGGGGACAGTAAAAGATGTCTAGCTGTTTAATAAGCAGCCAAATCAGGTGAAGATGTTAGGTTGACCTCCCTGTGAAATCACTGCCACAATATTGGAAACAATAAGATATATGAATAATCATATCGATTGGCTGAAAGATAAAATACGCTCTGACATCACACGAAGGTGTGAACATTTATCATGCAAAGGTCTCGTTTAGATGTCAACCACTCATAAAATGCAGTGTTACATTTCCTGTGATATATTGACCCATAGAAACCTCCAGCTATTTCGTATATCAAGTCTCAATGTTTCCATAATAGAAATTGGCTCACATGATGCATAGTAGAAGTGTTTATTTATTTATTTATTTATTTATTTATTTATTTTATCGGTGGCAGGCTAATGTGTCTAATACTATATGAATATAATTTTTAGCACTGCCTTTTTGGCTGCAGACCTTTTAAAAGACTCTTTTCCGATCTGCAAGCGCAGGCTAAATTAGAATTCAACAACCTCCCCTTCTTTTTTTTAGTCTGTAAGCCATTATGCTAATTGGTCCAGTGGTTGTGACAGATGTGCTATGTTTTAATTAAAACACTTAATTCACTGATCTGCAAGGTCTCTACCCCACAGCACTCAGCTCTCACAGTCACTTTTGTTGAGGTGCATGTGCTATAGACCTACATTAAGAGTAAAAAAATAAAAAACACTACTAAATGGAGTGAGGGGCACAGATCTTCTTAAATAGACTAAAGCAATTTTCCTTGACAATCCCGTCACACAAATACCAGTTACAGGCGATTGTGGTTTAGTATCCATCTATCAAAGTTAGCGAAGGTGTGACACCCGGCAAATATTGGTGTAATGAATCTCCAGTCCATTAATCTGGAAAGATCATGTCACAGTGGAGTGCGAACTGTGTGTGTTGGTGGGCAGCATGCTAGGGAGATATGTAGTGATTGTCACCTGTATGAGTCATACTCACGGCTGATTAGAGCTGAGCGTGAGGCGCAGCGTGATGAGGAATCAGCGAGGGGGAAACTGCAGGTGGCTGACCTTTTTTCCACCATCTCCATCTGTCTTCATTTCTCCACAAATGTTCTACTATTCTCCCACTAAATCCCAATCCTTTCTCTCTTTTGAGCAAACAAAATGGGCTCAAAATGTGATTTTGTTCGAAGTTATCAGCACTCTAGCCAATATGAACCACTGCAAGCCTTTTCAACATTGAAATACAGAAAGAATATGTTCACAGATGTCTAATCATTACATGTTGGTTAGTGAATAACAGACCGTTTTAGGTTATGTACACAATAATATAGTATTTAGTAATATTTTGAATTAGTATTTATTCTTGTATTTTCAATTTTCATTTTTATTTTAGCTTTAGTAATTTTATGTTTTTTTTTTATATTTCGATTTAACTTTAATTTATTTCTGTTTTAGTAATTTTAGTAAACTTAAACTACTTTATTTCGGTTGGTTTTATTTTATTTTTTTAAATTTCTAAAGAAAATACAGTACATAATAGGGGTGCAACGATACCCTAATTTCACGATTCGATACATATCACAATACTGAACTCACAATACGATATTATTGCGATACTCCAAGACATATGTGTCAGAGTTCTGTCACTTTTGGGTTACATCTTGGGTTGGTGACAGAGCTCTGGCATTCCCAGTCTGTCATGCGTTGGGTATAGTCTGGTTTGTTGTGAGCACATGGCTTGTCATGTTTTCCCTTGTGCCATGTGCTCTCCTGTCAATTGTCTAGCCACTCCCATCTTGTTACCTGATTATTGATTAATTTGCCCCACCTGCCTTTCTCGTTACCCTCTTTTGTTTGCTTCCTATTTACTCTCCCTGTGTTTGCAGTCTTGTGCTGGTTCGTTGTCTAAGTTCCCTTGTGTTTCCTGTTCCTGTTCCTGTTCCTACTGATGCCTGTCCTGTTTTCCCCCACGGGGAGTTTTTGTTTGTAGTGTTGTTTTATTTCTTTTGTTAATAAATACTAATTTCTTTTCTGCACTTGAGTCCTCGCTCCTTTCACCAACCCAGTCCGTAACAGAACGAACCAGCCCGTGAGGACTCAGCAAAACAATGGGTATCTTCCTTTTTCCATCTCCCTGCCTCTCCACTCATCAGATGAAGGAAAGACATGGCAAGCTCCTTTCTCTTCGGCAAGGGGAGAACAGTGTGAAGGAGCTTGCTTACCAATTCCTGTATTTAGCGGAGGGGCTCAACATCAGCGACGCAGTGCTAAAGGACACATTCAACACCAGCCTTAATGAGCCTGTGCCTGCCTGGGAGATGGGAATGCTGGGGATACTATCATTCTGGCAGTTTGTGGGGGTATGTTTACCATCGCGGATGGGAGGGTGGTCTTCCGCCTCTTGGCCCACCTCCCATTTACCTCACAAACTGCCAAGTCCCCGGTCCTCCGATGACCCCTTTGGGGAGAGGGAGGAGGAAGAAAAGGTCAGACCCATCTGCCTCCTATCCTGGGGTGGATGAAGGAGCTGCAGAGACCCCAGAGGTGGTTATTCCCGCACCGCCTCGCACTCGCCAGCACAGGAGGAGGAGGGCTCCTGTTGCTTCCCTTAGCTCAGTGGTCCCGGAGGACCCGATTTCGGTGGTCCCAAGCCCGGTGGTCCAGGAGAACCTGACTTCGGTGGTCCCAAGCCCGGTGATCCAGGAGGACCCGACTTCGGTGGTCCCTGACCCAGTTGTCCCAGAGCTGTCCACTCTCCCTGTCATGGCCGAAGAGGCTGCTGTATCGCCGCGCTGTCGTAAACTGAGGAGGAGGAGGAAGGCTTTCCTTTCACCTGGTCCGGTGGTTCCCGAGCACCCATGTCCTATGTTTCCAGAGCTTCCTGTTATGGCCATGGAGGCTATTCCTGAGCCTACCGTTTCCACCATCAGTCCTGCCATGACCAAGAGGGCTGTCTTCACGTTCTATGCATTGGCCGTTCTGCATGCATGGAGGAAGCACATGGGTTCTATCGATCCAGAGACTGTTCACGTCATGTCTGCGATCCAGAGACTGTTCCTGTTCCTCAACCGGTGTCTGTTCCTGTTCCTGCGCCGGTGTCTGTTCCTGTGCCGTTGTCTGTTCCTGTGCCATGGCCGCCCAAAAGGTCGTCTCCACCATGGCCGTCCGAAGGATCGTCTCCGCCCTGCTCATCTCCGCCATGGTTGCCCGAAGGGCCTGCCCCGTCCCGGTCGCCTGCACAGCCTGCTCCGGCCTGGTCGCCTGCACAGCCCTGGCCACCCGAGTTTCCCTGGCTCCCCTCCCAGGGAAATTTACTATTGATTAAAATGCTAAATTAGATATTACACTGTGGGTGTATGTGAATAGGCTTGGACTTGGTACTGATAACCCAATGCACAGGACAATGGTGACACCAGAATAAAAATAGTCATGATTCTGAAGCTGAAAATACTGAATTATTTTAGATCAATATGCTTTGCACTCTGTTACAGACTAGGCCTATATATTTAAAATAATGTAGCCACTTTTTACTGGTAACATAAAACATTTGGCATTACCAGGACCCGCAAATATTCCCCCATTGCATTAGTATACATTATATTCAACATTATATATAGTAGTTTAATGTAGTAATGGCACTAAAACTAAAACTTTTTATTTTGGATGAACTATACACAATAAATATTGTCACTATCCACGATACATATTGTCTCATTTTTGTATTGCGATCTATTGTGACATGATATATTGTTATACCCTCAGTGCATAATGAATACATAATGAATTTAGTGCCGACTCATTTTATGCCAAATCTTTTTTTGTGAATTGGAATGCATGCAAAGGATTGTGGGTGATTGGAGGACGCCAAGGATACACTTGATGCATTCATCAAAATATGCAGAATGAAGGGCACAAAACGAAGGCTGTCTTCTAAGGACCCTTCAAATTGAGACTACCTTTAACTGCTCTTGATGATGTAGCAGTCGAAGTATGCAGCCATACTTGAACACAACTTTCCGATTGAGACACGAGTAGATGAATGGGAGAGAAGCCATTCTGCGGTGTCTGGAATGTACGAATCCCTTGTTGATTGTGTCCATTACGGCCACCGCTGATCCAGTTACCACACCCACCGCGGATAAAGAGCCAGAGCCCACCGCAGACTGTGAGACCCAGCAAATGCCCGCCACAGACCCTGTATCTGAGCCAGAGCCTGTAGCCTCTTTCGTCCCAGAAACAAAGCTTGAGCCAGTCTGACCAGGTGTGTGAGCCAGTTTTTACATCTGTGCCTGTGAGAGTTTTAGTGGAGCTGGATGATGAAGAGTCGCTGATAGGCCCTGTCCCAAATGGCACACTTCATATGCACTTTCGGTCTTGTGGACTTACAGTGGCTACCGCGTGCGCTTGTCCCTTAAGTCCGGTGTCCCATTTGTCCCATTGAAAGTGCAAACTCAGAGGAAGACAGTGAGTGCTTAGGCACCCACTTGGGACAGGGCCATAGACTGGGATTCGGCAGAGCCACTTCCAACCCTTGTCCCCACCCACAAACCTTTTCCTCCTGTGGTGATCCAGCCCAATCTTTTTTAGTCTTCTTCTTTGTCGCCACTAGTCCTGCCTAGATCAGTGTCTTCTTTGTCACCACTGGTCCTGCCCAACTCAAAGTCGTGATCGTCGCTGATGGTCCTACCCTGCCTCTCATTCCCTCCTCCTCCAAAACAAACTAACATTAATCAGGTTGAAAAGCAGTAGGAAATAATCAATTTCAGGCCAGCGACCCAAGTCCTGCAGATAGCTTGCTCACTTGTTAAATTGCCCCTTTCCCTGGCCAAAACAAATGGGTGTGCTTATGTGTTCAAAAGGAGATGCATTAGATATTCTAGCCTGTGAATTTCCCCTTAAAATAGTGCACAATTTGCAAAAGTCTTTTTCTTTCAGGGGTCTTAATAGCTCAACAGCGAGCAGAGTTAAAAGAAAAATAGTACCATTAGCTCGTCCGGTGTATTAAACTGATTGTGTACTAGTTTGCTACAGTGGCGCAGTGCGCTTTGACATACTGTTCGACAGACTTAAGAAAACAGCAATAATGCACTGCTGTTTGCTTGCTTTTTAATAAGTGCATGCCGACTTTAGAGAACACAATAAAACAGACGTGGATTATGTGACGGTGATAATTCTAGCTACCCGGCGCTCGCGTACTAACTCCATATGTCTTAGCGGGCTGCTGATTCTCTCGCTCCCTCTCCTCCCACTTCCCATTCTCTTTTCTCCTTTCCCCCTGAGGCTCATGTCTCAAATGTGATCGTTCTCATCACTCCCTCTGTTTGCAGGCTAATTCTAAGAGTGAAATAAGATGATGAGACTTTTATGTGCTTGTGTCTGTTTGAGTCTGTTTGTGCATGTTTTGGTGGTTTAATATGCCTATTCCTTTTTTGCTTCTGAAGAGGCTCACTATATACACATATTACCACTGCTGCAATAAAATGGTGTTGGAAGCAGAACAAAATGCCCTTTTAATGGAATAATTTCTGAAACATTACAACATTTGTTCAGCTTTTATTGGATTTGAATTTGGGTGTAGTATACAGTAGATGAAATAAATAACAAATAATACTTATTTATTACTGTATAACAACATATAGTTGGATTTTAAAAAGTAAGCTAATTCATTTAATATTAATAAATTAAAGTATTACATTTGCTATGGAACTTTCCCATATATATATATATATATATATATATATATATATATATATATATATATATATATATAAAAAATCTTTTTTTTTTTTTTTTTTAGGTGGCTCCATCCAAAAACGTTCATGTCACCATTGTAAATCGTTTCCAGTACCATCGTGCTTGGTATGCAGGCATGCTTTCTAGCATGATTGGTTTGAAATGTATGTGCATTCATTTTTGCATACATCGCTGATGCATATGCCCACATATCGAAACGCTCTGGAGGAAAAGTATTGGATCTAACCTTAACCCATTAGACATAGAAAACTTCAGCATGTCATGACAGATTACTGTCAAAGGGGCTAGCAAGACAGCACTTTTCTTTCAGTGCTAAAGACGGGCTAAATAGCAACAAGGGCAAAAATATAAGAAAATATGTCGTCCGCTTAGGCCCTAGCCCATCGGCCCTAAACAGACAGCTGTGGTTAAGCCATTTTCCAGCTCTAATCTCTTAATAAGATTATAAAATAGTGAAAATATGTTTACGCATTACTAGTCATAATTACATGTCTTGTCATATTCAAGGAACTGATAAATATGCCCTGAGTCTACAATCTTACATATTAACTTGAATTTGTGCTAAATGTGCATAATGGATTGTATGGCATGGTAAATTGAAAGAAAAAAAAAGAAAAGCTACAAAGGAGTGAGACTGCATGTATTTTCCTAGCAGCATGCGGACAGTTCCAAAGTGATGCAGTATATGGTATATATATGGTGGTGCAGTATATTTTTTTCCAGCAAGGATGTATTACATTGATCAGAAGTGACACTAAAGACAATGATAATGTTACAAAAGATTTCTGTTTAAAATAAATAATCTATTATTAATAGAGTATTATAATTTTCACAAAAATAATAAGCAGCACAACTGTTTTCAGCATTGATTTGATGATAATAAGAAATGTATCTTGAGCGCCAAATTAGCATATCGGAATGATTTCTGAAGGATCATGTGACACTGAAGACTAGTGTAATGATGCTGAAAATTAAACTTTACCATTACTGGAATGAATTACATTTTTAAATACTAAACTATAGAAATAGAACTATAGCTATTTTAAATTGGAAGAATATTTGACTATATTTTTATCAAATAAATTGCAGCATAAGAGACTTCTTTGAAAAACATAAAAAAATAAAATAAAATAAAACTTCTATGAATGACCCGAAAGCAAAAGTTTGGATCATATGCATTATACTTCATTATTTGAGTGGACTGCCAAAAGTTACAATGGACTAAATGAACCAACAAAACTGGAATAATGCAAAACATTGTATGTGTTTCTGAAATGAAAACTGGATGTCACTTGTTGAATTAGAAAAGTAAAGTAAATTAAACATTACAAATTTTGTTCACACTTTAAATTAAGTTTATTTAACTACTATGTATTTATATTTAAATGAGTAATTTGATACATTGCAATTTTTTTGTAATTATTATTTACAAAATGCCTGCATGTAATTACAGCTGTAATCAATTTCTGTAATTAACCCTTCCCTTACACTTTAACCCACCCTTAAACTTAACCTAATGTGAACAGCAGTCTTTAAAATAATTAAATCTGTAAAATTTCAATCAGCTCAATAACCCTCTCTATTGAAAAGACAGAATGTATCCAAGTAATAATTCACATAAACTCCCTACTGTTTAAAATGGATTCCATAAATTTAGAAAACCATGATGGCTTGAGATATTGTTTCTTCTCTCTTGATGAAGGGCATGGCATTATGGCGATTAATCTAGCAATTCATTTTTTCAGTCCGATTCGATTTCGATTCGATTATCAATTATCTCCCCATTAATTGACTAATAGCAATTTATACATGTTGATTTACATATCTGAAAAAAAAAAAAAAAAATCCAACATGGCAGCAGATGCGAAGTTACCTTTCGATGCAGCCTTAGATAGTGTTCTAAGTAGTTTAGTCGCTGAACGCCATCGTGTACACACAAATCTCTGACCCATCGTCTTCTTCCTCGTCGAATTTATGTCGCTCTACATACGTCATCTGGTATAATTGAAACGATTGGCTATGAGCTACGTACAGGCGCATTTGATAGACATTCATAGCGCACAATACACCGCTCTGGGCATTCGTAAACCACGCCTCAAATACGAGAAAATGAACATGTAGTTCCCAGACCACGTCTCAATGAGACGAGGTCTGACGTTAGCCAGGCTAGCACACACCAGAAACCCAGGAGCTAATCTGTCGGGACAAATGATCCACAGAAAAATTTATAGTTTTCTTTTGGGCACGACAGAAAAGTGGTTTATGCAAAGACTGAAATCAAAGAATATGAAGAATAGCAACAAAAACAATACAATTGTTGTCACACTTCGAAGGCTTCTCTGAAGAAAATGGCTAGTGAAACAATGAATGGCTGAAACAATGCAATTATTGACAACATTGCTGGGAAAATCACAAGGAAAATGTTTTCTATTTTTGTCAGAATGCATCACAGGTCACCTTAGCCCTACATTTATAGGCTTTCTACTTGAAGACTCAGTGCTTTGTGTGAAAAATGACATTATCGTATAAACGACCTTCTTACAGAAAGAAACTTCTTTTGTTACACAAAAAGTGTATAATATAAAGTAAAAGAAAAAAAGATGTGCTTCGAACCGAACAATATATATTTTCTATGAAACATATAGTTATGGTGCAGGCATTATCAAAAGAATGAAGTATAAAAAGGCTGCTCTGTGTAGCTTCAGACTTGTCTAAGCAGTGGATTGATCTATTCAACTATTTATCTGTTAGAAAACAAAGCCTAGTTTTCTGATTGGACACAAGATCTAGGCATCGTTTGGGAGATGCAAGCAATCCTTTCATCTGCAAACCTACACACGCAGGGAACTCTACCATATGTCATGATGGGAGGAATGTCTTGACATTGGCTGTTCTGTGTTTAGCATTTTGGTGCAGAGTCACATTAAATCGTTTAAAAAATCACGAAAACACACGTGATCTTATTTCTAAATTTCAACAATTCAGCTTTCAATTAATCCTTTAACATGAACAAACGATCACTTGAGTGTTCAGTTTGCGGTGCCGCTGACCCAGAAAAAGCAGTCGTCATCTATAAGCCTATGCAATAGTCTTTTATGTGTCACATTGTTTTTGTTTGTGTATTAAAATAATTGAACCATGATGAATGCACATTGCTCGGATCTAAACGCTGATGTCTGCATTAGAGATCGAAAATGAGTAAATCACCTTTTGAAAGCAAAGATTGTATCAATTTCATTGAGTCTTTTGGTGTGTTCAAGTCCTGTCAGAAAGACTGTATTTATGAGTTAAATGCACAAAAACTACACAAAGTCGTGTTTATGAGTGAGAAACTTGGGATTTTCTTTGAGCTCAGAGTTTCTGAGTATAGGGGGCATGCAGTGAGAAGTAGCATGGTGGAATCGATGGATGCTATGCCTCTATCTAACTGACAGAACATTTTCATAAATCACAAAAAACAAAACACACCTGATGCGCATTCTTTGTTCTTCATTTTGTAGAAGTATGAGGTAAAAAAAAAAAATTTGTATAGTTAATTAAGTGAAGGTACATCGCCATCTTGCTCCATCCAAAGTGACTTGAACGCACCTGACGTCATAAATAAATAAATAAAAAATGACACCATAGAAGCAATTTATATAACGTGTGTTATATTTCAAATCTTTGTGTGAAGACATTTCTTTAAAAGAAAGTACTTATTAACTGAATATGGGATGGATACAACACACTCTACTACTAGTTGTGTTTGGCATCATGGGCGGAGACACACTCTATTTGAATTGATGCAAATGTGATAAACATAAATAACGAATAAAAGCCTCTTCATATAATGTCCTCTTTGCTTCTTTTATGCTTTCGCAGGCACTCACACTTTGATTTTTCCACTTCATTCTTCTGCTTCTATGGATTCCTCACTCGTGTTTCATTATTTATTGCTATTCAGGGAGATAGGGTGGGTGGGTGTCTGTTGGGGGGAGCTTCGGTGCGATCATAAAACATGTCAGGATAAATACTTGAATACATTCACATTGCAAATGAGGGAGTCTGTGCTAATGTTTACTCTGCCACAGTGATTTATGACAAAGACATTCAGAGACTATCATTAGTTTAATATGAGTAAAAAGCCTTGCCTTGTGCGCTTCATATTTTGACCATCGCAACCTTCTGGTAAATAAAGCAAAGCAACAGTGTCACTTCGCTGCAGATAACATCACTCAGTATGCAGGAGGGGCCAGGAATAATCTCACTCAACTTTATAAGAGTGCTCTCTCCTCCTGCATGGATATTAAGATATGAAGATGTTTGTGTCAATGAGTACAGGCACAGGGAATTTCTGCAGGGCATCATCTTTTACTTTATTTCTGTTATGTATGACTACAGTGTTAGAATGTCATCTAAGGTGAGTTAACTGGTATAGACTTACACCATCTTATCAACTTCATCTGTGATCCAGAGACCACATGTAGCGGTGGAAGTTTAACATAGACGAATGTTATGTCCGTTGTCTCTGTTCTGCATTATTTTGCTGGTTTATATGCTCATGTTTGTGTGTTCTGTGGGTAACGAATTCCAAGGAGGTCTGTAATACTTGGAGAAAGGCATTATCAAAATTGTCAAAATTATAATCTTATTACAGAAAGGTGAAGGCACCAGGGTTTTTTTTTTTTTTTATCTGTGCAGTACAGGCTCTATGTCAAGATCAAGTAAAGTGTCAAAAGTATCATGGGATAGAAGTGGCTGTGGACATTGATGACCTGCCCTCTCCTAGTAGCCTGTGAGCAAAATGGGATGTATAATTGACTTTTCATACGGGTTTTGTAGTCTCTCTTTATCTCAGCCCTATTAAAATTATCACACATGAAATGAAAATTTAAGGAATGAAGGGGGAAAGGGAATTAAACATTTCAGAAGTACTGACCGTGAATTAATGGCATTCTTTCTACAAATGAAACTCGCTTAAGTTTTGAAAGGCATTAATAATTGTTTCTCTGCCTTGATGACCTGGATCAAAAGAATGAAATTAATATTTTATAATGATCGGAACATTATGAATAACAAAAAAATGGACATGCCACATCCAAAACACTACAACAGTTCAAAAAGGTTTTATGCTAAAAAGTCTGTTAAAGGCATTTTTATTAGTATATTTTGGTGAATTAAAGAAACTTTTAAATATGTACAAAAAAAAAGATTTGCTCAGAAAATATCGATTTTTTTTTTTACTTTTTCACACACAAACACACGCACGCACACAAATATAGCCACTATCTCTCATTTTCTCATGCACACACTCTGGGACAATTTTAAAAAGACCTGAAAGAAGATGAATTCCTTCATTAGGAGTGTTTTTAATGCATGGAGAAATAATTTATTCATGAAAATTAACAAATGATTCATTCCACTCCAAAGTTCTTCCAGTCATTGAGAACAGAGATATCCTGTTATTATTCTAGGCTGACTTCTCCCCTCCGCACTTACTGAGATGATGTTATTCACACTTGACTGATTACATGTATTTTGATCACCTCTGAGAAGCATCATATTAGGTCGTTTTAATGACTGGTACGTGGTTGGTGTTATTTTTAATCATGCAATGACAAAATTCAAAGTAATTCAAGCTAATTTATTCTGCTCAACCCAAGAAATTATATGAAATGAAAAACAGCTCTGGATCTTCCTTTTGACTTGGTGAACTTTAGCGACTTATTTTTATGCTTCATTTGATAAAAAATAAAAACAAAAAACATTGTTTGTCATGCATTTGCTGTTTCTAAGGTATTTTATTCTTTTTGGCAACACTTTATTTTGATGGTGCCTTTTGAACATTCTGTTGACTATAGTAATATAGTAATTCTGCAAATACATGTCAACTAACTCTCATAGTATTAGATTGTCTGCTTAATATCTGCTAACTCTTTGTTGTTATGGTCCTACAACAGACATTCTACTGACTGTAAGTAACTTTGCAACTACATGTCAACTTATTCTAGACCTACCAGTCTACTAATACTCTACTAACACTCTAATGAGAGTTAGGCATGTAGGTGCAACGTTACTTATAGTCAACAGAATGTGTTAAAGGGACCATCAAAATAAAGTGAAACCTTTTTAGTTATTATTATTATTATTTGTAAATTATGGCTTTTGTAAACGTGAACAATTTCTAACTAAAGAAACTGATATAAAGTTTGTGAGTCTGTGCATCCCATCAAATACAGATATATTACCAAGAAAAAGATCAGCATTAAAAATATTCACTTTTTACTCTAAGAACTTAGTTTTTTGTTGTCTACAGAGTTCCACAGAACTGTCAAACCAGTTCAGAATCTTTGTTTAAAAAAAAAGACAATTGTCACAATTATTAAGGGTGTTTAGATTCGAGAAAACAGAGCAGCTTAACACAACATAATTCAAAAGCTTAGGGAATGATGGGAAGTCAAACCTGCTTTCTCATGACTCTGAATACAGCTAGCTGCATAACGTCTTGGAAAACAATCTGGCAGTTCTTTCTTTTCCACTGGCAAGTTAGAGAGGATGTCAGCAATGTCTTGGCTCAGGAGAATAAAACTGAAAGGACACATATTGATGCAACTCTCTCCTTCCTTCTTTCTCACACATTCACTCTTTTTCACCCCATGCCCCCTCCTCCTTCCCTCCCCTCTCTGTCCTCTGTATGAGAATATGTGTGTAGTTGCAAGCAGTGTGTGAAAGGAAGTGAGACCAAGAGAGAAAGGAAGCAAGTGATGATAATGAGCAATGGACTCACACAATAAGCAGGAGGACAGGATGAGTGCACAGGCAGAGAGAGATGGGGCTGGAATAGAGAGTGTACGGCTCCTTAGTAGCCTCAGCCAGGCTGATGGAGTGAGTAGCGGTCGATAGTGTCAGATGCAGTATGGAGAAGGCATCCAGAAAGTTTTCTCTCTCATTCGTGCCCTGTATCCCTGCTGTGCTGGAAAGAAAACTGAGACCTCATCTTCCACCAGCCAAACCCATGGCAGTGTCAAGCTTCAGGAGCCATTTAGTTGAAAACACATCATTGGGCTGTCAAAAAGAGGCTTTTCAGATGAATGGTTCGGATGGTAAAGAAACAACGTATAGATAATATACCAATAGGGGACTGTTCCACTACGATGATGAACTTTCTGCTCAAAGGAAACATATTAGGTATGCACATGTTTCTATACACAAGTCAGTGTTTCTCTCAGTAGCCCCTAACCTCTGCAAAGCTCGGGCTCTGTTGTCAGAGGGATCAGGTTATGATATTGCTGAGCTCATGAGATTTGTAAATGAATCTCACAAATCACAGTCTAGCCCTGGAATTTTTTTTATTTATTTTTTCTAGTCTGCCGGAGGTGGCCATGATGGCTCTATGTATTTGTTTGTGGTGAATCATGACGGCCTGGTCAAAGGTTTTGTTTGATGATCATAAGTTTCCTGAAGAAAGAAAACCTTTTAATAAAGTTATAAACAACTGATTGTCTGGCTTTATTATAATTTTTTTATTATTATTGTTTAAGTAATTAAGCGGGTTTTTTTTTCAGATCTTTTAAAACAAGACTGTCAAGCCAATATTCAAAATTGTTGTTGTTTTTTGCTTTCACGTAAAAAATACAGTTATGAATTTCATTGAATTTGAATTCATTTTAATTCTACATTACATTTAAATTCAAAATGACATTCTACATCCTGTTTACTACCTAAATTCTATTTAAATTCGGGAATCACAATTTAAAAGCCTTCAATTCAATTCTAATAAGTTGTGCACTAGTATATAAGAACACAACCATAGTATATCTTTACTGTTTGGTCGATTAAAATTATTATTATTATTAGTTTTAATTAATTATTTAACATAACATTAATAATGTTTTTTAGCTATATGTGGAGCATGACCTGCCATGAACAGTGGAGAAGGGAAAAAAATGCAATTGGGCTGTTGAGGGACGATGTGAAAAAAGAGACAAACGATGGTGTCCAGGTAAGGAGCATGGACTCCAGTTCTGTTGGGACGCCCATTTCTGTTAATTAGCACTCACCAGATGGAAGTGAACACATACCACTTGGGAAGGTCTCCGCAGAGAGGAGATTTTGTTTAATACATTATTTATTTGCAGACTCAGTGGTATCACCAACTCCCAAATGACAGCAAGCCACATGGGGCAAAGAAAGGAATCCCATCCAAAGCGAGAGCGTGTGTTCTCGCACACGAACATGCTAGTAGCCTACGCCTTTGAATCTATGGAAGAAGCATAGCCATCTCTTCCTGATTTCTCCTGAGCAGGGCACTCAAGAGTGGCAGGTGGGTACTGGAGCTGCCTCACACTTTTGGAGGATGTTCTCCAAGGAGAAGAGTTTACTCAAGCTTCCTTGCAAGCAGCCATCTGTTGGAGTTCTTATCTTTCCTTCTTTCTTAGTCTGGAGAGACAGGACGCCACACCCTGGCCCCTTTATTTACAGAAACCTCAATCGCAACAGCTGCTTATTTGCTTCTGTCCTCATAAGCTTTTCAACTACAGGCCAAGAAAACATTGCACATCTCCCAAGAATACCTATCGCTTCCTATAATCACCATCTTAACATCCCAGGGGCTGTTTTTTCCGTCTGTTTCCTTCATTTTCCCTGTCCTGACCATAATACCACTTTCAAAGAGTAATATGACTGAAATTATGCTTTCATGCTCTACCTCTTGTGTGTTATTGAAGTACAAAGACACAGAAAGAGAGAATTTCGAAATATAATGCATTAAGACAGAGACTCATTTGAAGTCGTGGGTGTCACAATGAATCATGTGCACATTGCTGTTTCAGTAGCATGGGTGAAATAATTTGCATAAGAGGAAGAGTGCCTTATTGTGGGATTTATCGAAATAGTCATTTTGCTTGTTTGCGAGGCAGAATTGCAGCATAAGAGGCGACATCTCTTCTATTACAGGAGATGATGGCTGTTCTAATCAGTGTACTCACCACAGTGGGTTGATAAGATTTGATTAACGGACATGCACTGATTACAAAATGAAAGATGAACAAGAGGGCTGGAAGAATGGATGATATGCCATCATCTTACAGAAATCTGAGCCTGTGGCATGACATAAAGTGGTCAGTAGTTTTGCGTCACATTGAAAAAGCACACATAATCACAGATGGCCATTTTGTCAGAACACGTCGCCCGACTGTCACTGTGTAATTATTATTTTGCATAATTGCCTGAGCAGCCAGGTTCTCCTCTCGTTCTCAGGGGTTTAATTGCCTTAATTGACAGACAAAGAGAGGTTTGAGACGCTCGTGCGTACGTTACTGAGAATAACAGTCGTGTTGGCTGTGAACCCTATTTATGACCTCATCAGCTCTACTCTCCACACGGTCCGCACCCCGCTTAATTACCAAGCAACCAGCCGGAAAAGAGAGGCGGAGAAGGAGGAGAAGGAAGTAAGGGAGGGAGAGGAGAGCATCTTCAGTAGAGAGCCTTTGGTCCCCTGGGTGTTCCAGCACCATATGTTTTCACTTAGTCAATCATGTAGACACTTCTCCCAATCGGCTTTAGAAGACCTGAGCCTGGCACACTTGCCTCATCACTTTGCTTCTGCTTTTCAGCTGACCTCTTAAACAAGGTCTTGTTCACCCAAATATCAGAACACACACTGATTATGGCGAGGACGGGTTCTGACTCGTTAAAGGGATAGTTCACCCAAAAATGAAAATTGTGTGAAAGTCGCTGAAAGTTTCAGTGTTGTTTTGGACATTGGCCTTGTGTGTTCTGCAGGAGAAAGAAAGGTATACAGGTTTGGAATGGCATGAGGATTAGTAAAAGATGACAGAAACGTTTTTGGGTGTACTTACCTTTAACATATAATTTTGTGGTGATTTTTAGTACTTGATAAGACTATGAAATCTTACATTTCTCATTCACACACTTTGTAGATGTAGAGGTACTAAAGTTTGTGCAAGATGAATTATTCAGATACAACTGAAAGACCTAAGGCAATAACTAAGAAAAAGCAAATACATGAGAGGGTGAAGAAAGAAATATCCATATTATTATCCATAGTGTTTGCTCCAATAAGCTAAAGAGAAACATTGCGATGCACAAATATGAGATTTGCTTTACAAACATTTTCAATTTTATGAATAGTTTCAAGAATGTTTCAATTGTTTTTGTCAATGAGGTTTTTAATCGTCATTGTAAGGACAAAAACCACTAAGGCATTTTTCAAGATATCATCTTTTGCGTATACTACAGAAACAGAAAGTCATATGTTTATAGGTTTGGAAAGGCATAAAGGTAGCTTAAATGCTGACAGACATTTAATTTGGGTGAAAACTATCCAATTAAGGGGAAACCAAATTTTTTTTTATGTATTGTTTCAAAGAGACTTGCCAAACAAATGTTTTGTTTGATGTGAGATGAGAAAAATAGCCTAATTGTGGTGATCAGCACTCAATAATTAACAAAGACGACTCCACCTATTGAAGCTAATCTATTCACTAAATGTAGTTTTTTGTATCTTTTCTGTGTATGTATATATTTTTTTTCAGCAAGTTGTGTTGTTTTCTTTTACTCAGTGGACACAGTGGCACTTAATTACAGTCTATTTGCAATTAAGTGGAGTGCATTTGTTTCCTTGAGACTGCAAAAGCTGTCCCTGTGTGATGGTTCAATTGATGACAGAGAACAGAGAGAAAAAAAAGTACACTGGACACAGATCAGATCTGTACAGATCAGATCTGTAGAGTAAACTGATAATGATCATGCCTTTTGTGAGCTCTGTCCAGGATGAAAGGTTTAGCGACCAGTTTGTAAATGCCACAGGTTATGAAAGCTGCTTCTTCCAGAGTAGAATCACTATTAGGTCTATGATGACTAACAGTCACAATCCAGTGGTACTATACAATAATAAATGTCTCTTGACTTCAATATCTCTTTTTTATACCAATATCCTTAACATTGTGATATGAAATGTCCTTTACTGTAAATCAAAGCACTTTGCAATCCACTTAAGTTTTATAAGGCACTGCTACCATGACTTAAGGCTGCAATACACTATCCAACTTTTGCACAGATTTTTGCCCCGGTTAGCAGTCTGGTTGATTCGACACTAGTTGTCGAATGTCAGAGCCATGTAAATATTATTCATGTAATAATATAAGTATGTAAATATTCTCTCAATATATTTGATCAATGAATAATACTTTAGTTTTTTTTTTTAGACAGCATAACATCACTCTGAATTACTGAATTATATTGTTCAAGCAAACATAAAAAATGCATTTAATATGTCTACACGAGTAAAATAATTTCTTATTTTTAAATAATTTCTGTATGCTTGGAGTTATTTAAATATAAATATTATATATTTATTATGCCAGATAATTGAAGACCTTTTTTGTATGATACAGTTTGAGCTTATGGAAAAGTGTCAGTATTAATGTTTCAGTCTCATTTAAATGTCAGCACCCACTCACCCCCTCCCACTCAAAAAAAAATAAAAAAAAATAAATAAATAAAGGAAAAGAAAAAGAAAAATAGAAGAGCTCTGAAGCATTTGTATGAAAGATAACAAGCATCAGGCGTGGAGGAAAATAATAGAGGATCTCAATCAATGACTGCTGCATGCCTTTAGTAAAGGCTAGTTGGTAAGCTAATGAGTGTCAAATGGTTTGCAGCTGAAAGGTCAACCTTTATAACATGAATGGAATTCATCTCAACCGGCCGGTCCTTAATCCCCCTGGGGGTCTAATTGGGAGCATTAGACCAAGAAAGCAACCCTAGAGTTTCTGGTTGTGACACCCAAGATCTGAGGTCCTATTTCTTTTCCTAATAACGGCTTTAAATTTGCCCTACTACATCTAATGAAAAAGACTGCAGTAGTGCTAATTAGTTTGAGATTCTGTATAACATAGCATAATGATCAAAAGTAGTCAGCCTTGCTAACCTAATACATTGCATTTACAGGTTTATAGTAATAGGTTTGTTAAAAAAAAAAAAAAAAAAAAAGAAACAGTAAGTTGCTAACTTGGCCTGTGAAGTACATAAAAGGTTTTTAGTGACTTTATTAACTCATTTAATTTCCATTTAGGATCAAACAATTCACTTCAGTATACTTCTTCAATAAATATAAATACGTTCACACAAAAGCAAAGCATATCTTTTATTGGTAACAAAAAATCCAAATGTCATTTGTAAGAGACATGTCATTTGTTTTTCTCAGAGCTTAGGAATAACAGTAAATCTGTTCAAAACTGAGCATGTTATATAATTTTTTTAGGTGTTGACTTGTCATCTAATTAAGATAAAAAAAAAGTCTGACTGTAAAAATATATAAATATTCTTCAATATTTTTAGCATACATTTAAATTGTGACGCATGCTAATACCAAGTAGAAACTCCCTGTTTTCTAATAGAAATGTTTTGCAATGTAAACATTCAATTCTTTTTAAAAGCATGTTACTGCTTTTTTAAACAGTTGTTGTTATTATTATTATTGTGTCACACAACTGTAGGAAAAATGGACACAAATGTAGAGGGAATTGAATTAAACAGTTTACTAAATGTCCATAGAGACAAATCTGTAAAACAGAAATGATCACAGAGACCGTTAAAAAAAAAACGTTTTCAGAACTGTTTCCCAAAATGCTGTTGTCATGTAAATGAACGGCCAAAATGCATAAAAAGTTTCCTTTCCTCTCTTCCTTTCCTGTCGTCTTAGCTCCACCCCCTTAAGATGCGAGGGAGGATCCACCTGTGTCTCCTCGCTCATGACTCCACAGGAAGCTTCCTCGCCTCCTCGCGGTGCAATTAAAGAAATTAGATGTCCTTGAAGATGGCTGAGTTCGATCGGTTTCCGGGTCACTGGCTGGAGGACGGAGGAGCGAGGAAACAAGGAAGCATCAATTTGAGTTTTGAGAAGCTACCAATGAGTGTTCCTACTGAAACACTAACCCAGAAACACAGAAAATGAAAGACAAGACTAGACTTACAAAAAACTCACAGGAAGGCCACTGGACAGCCAAAACCGTGACATATTGTTGTTGTGGTTGTTTTTATCAATAATCTTGTTAATAAAACAATCATACATATGAAAAAATTTACCAGATAAAAGAAATACATTTTTTGTTTTATAGGAGGCATGAAAAACAATTTTGTGTGGCTACATTGTTTTCAGTTCTGCTGTGGAGAACAATACTTACTGCATTAGACAGTCAGTTTAACCTCCTTCCTGTCTGCCCCACTAATCAAAAGTCCCCTTGGTTGTGCCCCCAGTCCCCCGGCTAGTATGTAGAGGGTACTGCCACACTCTATTAGTTCTGTCTTCCATAACCCTTTTGATGCAACAGTCTTGCCTGCCTTACCACTGTATGTGGTCTGGCAAACCCCATACCGTTAAATGCCTCAATCCATCTTTGTGATAATCCTTATACTGATGTGCCATCGTTGTAAATGTAGAGTCAGCCATACAATAATAAGCACAGCAAAAGAATATAAAACGGTTGTGTTTTAGGTCAGATCTTTTCTCAAGTTGATGTAATGGATACGACTCAGTATCCATTCAGATATCTCTGAATTTTATGCAGTGAATACATTACAATGAGGTAAGGGGAGACTGGCACTCTCGTAAAAAACTGCAGCGTAGTCCAAGCATACAGTAGCCCCCTGTGAATGTCATGATGGGAACTTATCACAGAGCAGCAGCCCACTACCTTCTCCCATGGCAAGCACAGCCAAACTGGGCCTAGTGTCACATTTTAATAAGTAATTTCTCACGCTATCAAAATATCAGTGCCTAAAGGCAACATTGGAAGCTTCAGTGAAATTCACATTCATCTTGAACTCACAAAGGCAATACATCTTCTAACCATTTATGTGTATGCTAATTGTGTGCAATAAAATCTAGGACAACACAGGCCATTTCTATTGAGGTAAATTTCAAACTCCTATTTTGGGACAGCTGGATAAAAAACTGCAGCTTTGTTACTCAAATTGAAGGATGGGGAACATGTGCCAGCTGGAGGGCAGATTTTGTTGGCCACTATTTTCACTGTTTTTCCTTCCATATGGATCTCTGGGAAAAGCACACTGACTCTGCCACCAAAATGAGTCACAAAATAAGAGGAAGAGGAAGAGAGTTATACGGAGAACTGCTGGAATGCTTACCCTCCCTCTGGCTTTCCACAGAATTACAACTACCACATTACTAAGCAGTTTTCACAACTCTTTATACACCTGCTTGCTAACTTAGATCTTAGATAACTTAATCCTTTGCACAAGCTCATGTGACACACAGAATCAACAAGTAGATGAAATGTATTATTAGCATTCATCTAACAAGTGCCGGTGAATGCACATTAGAATCAAAAGGTGGCAAAACAGTAGTCATTGAATCAGATAATTAAAGACCTTCAGTGAGGAGAATTATCACAACTTTGAACAACTATAACCAGAATGTTTTAAATAAGCTGTTAATCATTGTTAACAATTTGTTGCTGTAAAAAAAAAATATATATATATGTGTATTAGGATTAGGTTCATATTCATTGTAATTTGCTTTGTTTTGTATAAAACATTTCAAGTCTACAGTACATCCTCATTTAGTAAATGTGTGTGAATGAATGAGCAAAGAAAAACTCAATCTCGGCGTTAAATCAGAAAGGTGAATGAGCGGCTGATACTGTGGTAGTTTGTAAGCAGATTGAATATCAGAGAAAAGGCCCTGGGAAAGTGGTGGAGCCCAAATTTCCCATTTAGAATTACCATATTTATTACTCTACCCCAGCTAAAGAAACATTCGATTCAGACTCGCTGGGGTTAGATGAAAGTGTCATAGCCTTTCCCGACACTGAATTTTGCTCTTTCAGAAATGAATTACCTGCATTTCAATAGTATAGCAATTGATTTTTGAGTCTATTCATTCCTGTTATAGCTGATAAATATAGATGTTTACGTCTTTTCTGTGATTTTTGGGGCGTGGTTGATGCAGCATAGACAGGTTGCATCTTGGTTAAATAATTTTTACAGTAACATAATACAAATAAAAATACTAAGTAACATGCAAACAAACTGGTTTATACCAGATCCATGTTACACTTTTTTTTGTGTTAATGGATGGATGGATGGATGGATGGATGGATGGCTAATCATTTGCTCCACTTGCAATATTTTTTTTTGCCTTGTCCAAAGCATCTTGTGTATAGTGTATTAAATATTTAGTGCTTCCTTCATTGTTTTTTGTTTATTTATTTCTTTATTTCAGATTTTGATTGGTCCTAAGAATTTGGCAACATTATCAGTGTCCATGCATAATGCATTTAAAAACACCAGGTGTTGAAGGCATCTGCCACAAATGTATTGTAAGTTGTTTAATGTATAACCATTTTTTTCAGCATTTAGGCCATATTTAGCTGCGAGTCTCAGTGTGTCGGCTGGGGGTTTGTGTCCGGGTGTACGTGCTTATTTGCGAGGCGGTGAGTGAGAGCTGCAGAAGGAGATTCAGCTACATTAAGACTGGCCTCATTCATCACCGGCCGCTCTGCATTCAAAGCACATGGCTCCTCTTAAATGCCAGCTAAGCAGAACAGGCCCCAGAACAATGAGAGAAAAGCAAATTAAAAACATTTATTTATAGTTACTATCCCAGGCTAAGTCAGGCTGACTGAGTAATGAAGCTGCTCTCTGCTGTTTGCGGTGCTCCACACATGCTATTTGTCTCTGGTCTTTACTCTAATATGCAGTTTGGGAGGCAACAGCTGTTAATCTTAACCAGCTTTGCTCCAGCCCTGTCTCTCTATCTCACTAACCAGGCTGCATTTGTGTTTCTTCTTTACTGCCTTGTCAGAGAAACTTTTGTCAGAACATTTATTCACTGACTTGATAAGATGTCACATCGTAAATTGTAGGTGTGTACCGTGTCTACTAAAATAGCCATTACAGGTATTAGGAGGGATCAGTTATTATTAATTTTATTATAATTTTCATAAACTGTATATTGTATGTGATATGTGCATACTGTATCTATATGTGCATATGGTAATTTTTTCATCGGATTGGGTTCAATCAATTTCATTATACATCCTGTTAAATTTTCTGTCATATGACCAGGTGACTTTCAGTCATGTGACCATTTACAAACAAACAACTGTAAACTGTACATATAAAGGAGCATGTCTCCAACACACAATATCTGCTCCAACAATATCCTTATCTGAGGAGTTTGGATTATCAAGGGAGTCTTTTTGGGACCTTGAAATATTTCTCTATCTTAACTTTGTATACAGATTACCTTTGTACACAGTTTGAGTTATAAATCACTTAGGACATAAAAAACACTGGAGGGATCAATCCACTGCTTTAGTGAGTGTGTTTATATTTAACCCAGAAAATGGGCATTAATTCAATTTGGATTCAAAATTGAAAGTATAGGGCTGAAACGATTAGTCGATACTATCGACAACTTCGACAATAAAAAGATTGTTGACAAATATGTTTGTTGTCGAATAGTCTCATTTAACCTGCTCTTCGGTAACAGAAAACCTTTCAGTTGAATTTTTCTGTTTAAATCACAGCCTCGTCGGAATGTTAAGAAACTTGGTGACTTTTATGGCATTTGGAATGTGAACACACAAAAAAAATTAGGGCATGATTCGAGCAGGCTAAGTGGTCCTAAAAAAAATAGTCACACTTGTGGTCTTCAGTCAAAAATGACAGACCATAAGAAATTAATAGGAAATCGACAAAAATAATCTACAAATCGGCCACAATGCAGAAAAAAGTGTGCAGCAATGAAGGGGTGAAACTCTAAAACATCAGAGTGCAAAACAGACACAGCCACTCACACACACCAATTAATAGAACAAATATGTAAAATAAAATCAATAATTCAACCACAATGCAGTAAAAAAGTGGACAGGAAAGAAGGGGTTACACTCTAAAACATTAATAGTGTAAAAATGAGATAAATTTTAAGGTGTCCGGTCACTTTTGACCGCGAAGAGAACAAGTGTGACTCCCAAATGAGGAGCACCAGAGGGTTAAGGGCCTGCAGTGACACGGTTTGACCAGTGGGGCGCTGTAGCGCAGAACTGTAACGCAGCCCTCCCGGATGAAATCCAATAGAAGAAAACACGGCGCTGAGTTCTTCTAACAAAGCCGAACCATTAGTGGGAAAGTATAACATAACTACAAGAATTAAACTATGAACATGCCTGATAACTCTCACGCATTCAGACTCGCACAATTGCCACTATTCGCACGCCAGACGTCCATTTTCTTACATTGTGAAAAAATACTTCGCAGAGCAAAGAGGACACTGACAACGCGCCGATAGACAAGACAAGACGGAGCAGGTGACTTTTGATATGAAACAAAGTCTCGGCTTTTAAATTATTTCAATTTTACTACGAAATTCAAACAATGAATTTGGTTTTGGCGCATGTGTCATGACAGATCCTGTAGCGCCACAGTTCAAGCGGCACGTGAACCGATCATCTCTTCCCATTTTCTACTAGTTACAGCACACAAAACATGAATGAACATAAGAAGGTATGTTGAACTATACAATACAATTTTCTGAAATGAATTATGTCTCATGTAATCGCTCAGTCAGTGTTGTAACCGCGAAAAGTCGTCAATAAAGCAGCTTGTAAACAATGTCACACAAGTAAAGCCATTCAGTGACTCCATAGTGAGTACGGAAAATAAACTCTAGAGAGGATTTTTTATATATATATATATATATATATATATATATAAGCACTATATTACACATTCCTTTCTTTACTCTAAGAAGTTATTATAATGTTGTTGTTATTATTATAAAAGCTGCATTATATGCAATTGTATAATTCAGTTGTTTCTTTTGACCTTTAATATTGTAGTAATGTACCAGATGACTGGGTTCCCTGTATAGTTAATAATATTTTAAAAGTAAAAAAATAATAATAATCACACAAATTTCACTACAAATTCACTACTCACTACTCCTAATGTCTCCTAATGTCCATTCACTAACTTGAATGGGTTAAATGCAGAGGACAAATTCCAAGTATGGGTTACATACTTGGCCTTCACATGTCACTTTCACTGTACCATACTGGAATCGAATCGCAAGCTTATGTATAGCAAATTTGTCAATGGCCAGCTTTAATAAAAACACATTGTAGCAGTTGGACTATTGATGATAGTTCGTCAGTCTTAAAAAGGACAAACAAATGAGTTTTGGAAATGTTGTGGAAAAAACAGTATCTCTTTGACTTTGAAAATATCTCCCTTTGTAGTGGACTTTGAGCTTTTTGTAACCTTGCAGATCTTTTTTTATGCTAAAACAGCAACATTACACACTAACTAAAGTTGAAAAAGTGGAAAAGCATATTTTTTTCACTATATATTGACATGAGAGTAATTGCAATCACTTTGATTAATTAATTAGCATATATTAACTAGCACATCGTATAATTGATTCCGTTTAAAATATGAATAGTTTGACAGTCTTAATATTGATCCATTGATACATTAGAAGTAAAGTCTGGTTTCTTCAAATGTTTGCAAGTCTGTAAGTCATGGTTAAGGTGGATTAATGCCTTGCCATGTTCTTTTCCTCCTTAGCTGGCTGACAACAGTCAGAACCAGTCTGCTTCATGATATTCACTCTATTTTATGTTGCTGACCTGGGCATTCTGCGATCTGGAGGTGGACAGATGAGTTGTATGGTTTTTTGCTCTGATGAGCAATAAGTGCTGAGGTGTTGAGTTGGCAAATGTCAGGGGTCAATATGTATTGTGACAGCACAGTTTGCAGACATCTGGTTTAATTAAGAGAAGGTTGAGCTCATCATTTCACCTGCATATGGTTTCTAAAACAGAGATGTGGGAACAACACACTTTTCTTAGGGAAAGGATGGTAAAATGGAATAAGATAGAAAACTTCAGTTTCCATTGACACCAGGGGTGAGGCCATATAAGGCACTAGTCTACCCAATCAAAGCTGCCAGTATATCCCAATAATCTAGAAAAATATGAATATCTGGTGTGTATATAATTTATAACGTGTATGCATAGTGTATTTTTTTTATTTATTTTTATTTCGCCACTCGGCTCTCCAGACAGAGACAAAACCGCTATTTCTATGATTTTGAACTTTTTCTTTAATGTCAGCAACAACATTGTAAAAAAAAAAATATATATATAGTTTATGTAAAGTAAGGTATTTTTGATTTTTGATTTATATCCAAATGCTACTTATAACATAGAATGAATTCAGAATGGCATATGGCAATGCTGTTTCTCGGTCCAGGTTTGTACTCAATGTTCATTTACAGTACAACTTTAAGTCAAGCTTCTAAAAATTCATGGAGTACTATACATTCTCCAGGCTCACGGTGTCCCAGACACCAATATTTTAACAATTCATGAATCACCAGTTTGGCCAACTGAGAGCTATAGGGGACAAAGGTTAGGATCATGGTTTTTCAGTAGTAGTACAGTACACAGTAAATGTACAGTATAGTATATTCGTTTTGGGGATCTGAAAAAGCTTTTAGAACTGTGATTTCAGACTTAACCATATTAAGAGTGGCTTGGTAGTATGCTATTTTGAATTCAGCCGTTTAGTATACGAACAGTCTCACTATAATGAAATGACTAAGTTGCCAACGCTACATAAAGAATGAGAGAGAACACCGTTTCAGTGAGCTTGTTTGATTTGCTTTGCTCATATATGTTGCAAAAAATCTGTAGTTATTTAAGTGCGCTATGTTTATTTGGTTACTGCAAGACTAATGTTAAAATCAATAGCCAGTTAGCTCCAATCAATTTCAGATGGATAAAATAATGGCTTAAGTTTTATTTTATTTTATTTTTTTTATTGTTGGATGTTCTGCCTAACGTCTATTCATTACCAAGAATGCAGAAACTGTGACTAGTTAGGCTACTTCTTAATATGTTTTTTACGACACTCAACTGCAATGCATTGCATTCCTTATCTTCACGGCACGCTCTGTTTATCATTTCAGCAAAGGGTTTGATCAAACAAGCTGTATTTTTTCCATGACTCAGTCTGTGCTGAGGTCAACAAACACAGACCCACATGGCTCTTCATGTTGTCTTTGCAGGTGGCACAGTTAGAGTAGCAGACTACATGTGGATTGTAGGTTCAGCACCATGGTGAGCACCATCAGAGGGTACGTCTAAAGTTCAGCACATGCTCTATCATTGTGCAACATCTCTCTCGGATTGTACCCAACGGCACTGGTGCATGTAGAAATGGTAGTTTTGTTTTCACCTGCTCTCTGAGCACTGCACCAACATGAGTGCGCAGCAACCTTCCTCACAGAGGCTGGGTTGTTCTGAAACATGATGAATTATTTAGAGCCACGCTCCTATTAACGGCAGTGTCCCGCAGCTCTATCTGTTCTGCCGGAGCTGGCCGGCAAGCACTGATCATTGTGGCATGCTGGTAACAGCAGTCCTGCCATCACTAACTGAAATCCATCGACAGGTCATGCAATCTCTTGCTTTGTGTTTTAATTAGTCCAACTTGTATGAAGGAAAGTGAGAGGGACAAACATAAAATGATGACCTTTTTGATTCTCCCTTTTGATTTTCACTCGAGTCATCATCTGGTCGTGGAATGATACATTATGACTGGTTGACATGGATGTAAAAGCCTTTTAGTGCTTTTATCAGGGATAACAGTAATACAAATCAAGCTTTTTTTGCTCCTCGTTAACGGCATTTGAGCTCTTTATTTTCTCTGCACTAGTTCTGTAATGAGTTGACGCATGCACCATACATGCTGCCTGTCTGTGTAAATGACAGCCAGAGAGTGCAATTTTCACTTTAGAAGAGTTGCTGTATCCCCATCAAAGCTGTAGAACTGAAGAATGGGCGGCTATAACTCACCAGCCTGACATTACTTTGTCCTTGCTTTGGATCGAAGAGAAAGAGCCCCTCTCAAAGGCTTGCCCCCCTAATGAGGGCCACCTATGGGACTTGTATGAGGTATGTCTCTCTACCTTTCTATTTGTGGGGAGGAGGACGGGGTATGGACTACCCTAATGTGTTCATTAACATGGAGGGAGTGAGATGCAGGAGTCAAACAAAAATGAACATGGATCAGGTAAACATCATTTCATATTTGTGTGCTCAGTGTAAGTGTTTGTCTATTGCTCACATGAACAGTATTTGCCATTCTGTAATTGTGTGCTTTTAATTGGCATCACAATGTAATGAGAGGAAATTAACAGAGACGGATGTTAAAGGACAATTCGCAATGTCATCTGCTGGAAAGGCGGAAATAATCTTTGCATAAAATTGGAGTCTGATGTCAAAAGCTGATTTGGCTGGCGTCGTTCAGGTCTTTTGTGATAGTCACTAACCTTATTTGCCATCCCCAAGATCTGCTTTATCTTCCTTTTTAAAGACCTGTCAGGAATTTATTCATTTAGACACTGATATGAAGAATCGTAATTGTATAAGGTTAAATGCCGAATGCTGAAATGCTCCTCTTGCTGTGTTTGGCAATGAGGTCCTTAATCTGGCTTAGTGTTGTTGTTTTCCTCCTTGCTCAGGATTTTTCTCCATCTTCTGCATAGGGTTGAACAGGAGGCCACTTAATTCCTCTGACATAAAGAGGGGGCTTTTATGTTCCTGTGCCTCCATGTGCTCCTTGGGTGCCTGATTATTCTGAGAGGGAGAAAATGAGGGCTCAAGTTGTCATCTGCATGAACGAACAGATCCCACCTTTAATTCTGTGGCACGGTGATATTTGCATGAAACTTTGGCCAATTATTCTCTTCGGCAACACATGGCGCACAGCGTTACACGTGGCTGGAGAGAGCGGGTGTCAGATTTTGGAGCCCAGTCAGGGGCCTGCTTGTTTACAGCGCTGTCATTTAAGGTTAGAGTTTGAAGGTGAGAACCGAGACTGTTACATTTAGAGTTTTTAGTTTGAATAAAACTGTTGTAATGCTTAAATATCATTTAATCAAGCCAGAAATCATTATTAGCTTTTATTTACTAATGGGACTAGTTTAATGGGACATCTACATATGTCTGTCTGTCTGTCTTCTAAATAGTGCACAATCCTACAATGTACTCTTGAACATAGTAAATTATATTAGGGTTATTGACACAATAGGGTCAAACTTACCATGTATCACATCAATATTTTTGTGCTTCTATAAGATTTTAATAAGATGCAGCAATTTCTAGCAGGTGAAGTGTGAAATGTACAGTTTCAATCTCCTATTTTCTTGGGCGTTTTGAAAGATCTAGAAATGCTCTGATCATTTACCTAAGCTCCCCAATTAAGGCTGAACTGGCATTGAGACTGTCATTTTCCAAGATCTGCACAGAGTCAGAAAAATCATTTACAAAATCCTGTCTCTCTCCCTGACAGTAATTACCAGGTACACTTTAGCTCAACTGCAAAGAACCGTCATATGACTAAAAGTTAAGGTAATTAGATATGACTGAACAGGATTAAGAATTTGTTTTAAGCCTGATGCGGTCTGCTGCTCATAGTTTAAAAATACGCTGCTATCTTTGCCATCATTTTCGGGCCACAATGTGTCTTTATGCCTGAATTACAACATCATTTTTCAGACCTTGTTAGAGGCGTTGATCATAAAAGCATGAGACATAAAAAAAAAAAAAAAAAAACATTCAGTGGGTCACTCAACAATTAGCATCATTACTCAATGTGGTCTGTGCATTGGAAATCTGCCTGTTCATTATCTGGAAATCTAACAACAACCTGCCAGAAGTTGCTTCATCTGCGGTGGTTAATGCAAATTTGAAATTAAAGTTCAAGTGTACCTTAATCCTTGCCAAATAGCGAGGGGGGGGGGGGGGACTAATTTGCAAATGTGAATAAATCTCAAACAGTATCCATGTTTTCCACACAAAAGAAGAGTGTCCCGTCCCGACAAAACCATGCCGACAAAAAATATTTACTTATTTACAATAAGGTGAAGTAATGATTATTACTCAGTATTGGTACTGTACAAAATGCTGTTTGCAAGACATATGTATTGCCATACGGTTCATGCACAATTAGCATTTTCAATTAAATAGAGCCATTTGCTAATATGCTGAGAACTGTTCTCTATCATTAATCATGTTTTGCCCAGTTTCCTAAAGGACATGATTCTCCATTATTACAATATGAAAGATTTCTAATTGTGCTTCAGCAATTACCTCTAGGACTTTCTCCTGAGGCCCTAACACTGGAAATGACTGGCCTCTAATATTGACCCAAATGCATTTAATCAACTGGCTGAGGTTGCTTAGAAGGGTAATCACACTTGCAATTAAAAATGTATTACCATCCCTGGCATTAGCTCTTTAAATGCTGAAAACAAGGAGTTGTTCACTAGCTTGATTAGCACATAGGGCTGACTGAGTTGGCCTCGACCGCCCGCCTGCCAGCTTCCACTGTTCACATTGTACTCCACTTCTGTTGAACATGCAAATGTGCAAATCAGCAAATCAAACAATACATTACATTATGCTCCATTCATTTGGCAGGCACTCTCACCCAGGGCTACTGGAAGTGCTGGTAGGTGCGTAGTGCATTAAAATGAGGGGGATTTGAATTGGAAAGGACTGCCTAAGATCTCTCCGCAAGAGATATGACTTAAAATTATGAACGGCTAATTTTGACATCCCTTTAGGAGAGTTCAACTCGCATACTCAGAAAAGTGTTTTGTTACCTAGGTGAGAGGCAAAAAATGGGCAGTTCACTAACATTTTTCTGTTTTTTAGGTTGTCTTGAGAGGTTGACTTTCATTGTATGGACAAAATCAATTAGGACAAAACTGTATATTTTAAAAACTTTAAAAACTGGTTTACACAGAAGAAAGTCAGTCATACAGTTTTGGAACAACATGAATAAATAACAGATTTAAAATTTTTGGGTGAACCAACTGTGCCTTTAATGTTGACTGTAGCCGAGCCATCGAAATGTATGTTGAGTGTTGAATTACTATGGAACTAGAATAGTAACCCTTTATAAAACTACTGCAGTCATTCCATAAGTGCATCGTGTGGACATTGCATGGATTAATTTAAAACTAAAGATATGAAATATTACATACACATGTGTTAAAAGGTTAGTTCACCCAAAAATGAACATTCTGTCATTAATTACTCACCCTCATCATTCCACAGCCATAAGTCCTTCATTTATCTCCGGAACACAAATTTTAGATATCAAAATTAAGATATTTTTGATAAAATCCGAGAGCTTTCAGTCTCTCACAGAAGCAACACAATTGACACATTCAAGGTCCAGGACAATAGGAAAGACTTCATGAAAGTATTCCATGTGACTCCAGTGGTTTAACCTCAATTTTATAAAGCAATACTGTTTGCACACACGAAAAAAAACATAATTTACCACTTTATTTATGAAAATATTGATCTGCAATCCAGTTGGGGGAGCACCAAGACATATGCGTGTTGTGTTGACTTAAGACCAAAAGTTGTTCCGTGAATGCGCTTTGGATAATTATTTTGTACATATAGAGGTAAATTATGGGTTTTTTGCGCAAACAAAGCATATAAAATTGAGGTTAAACCACTGGAGTCACATGGATTACTTTAATGATGTCTTTCCTGTCATTCTGGATGTATAAATTGTGTTGCTCCCAATCGAGGGACTAAAAGCTCTCGGATTTCATCAAAAAATATCTTCATTTGTGATCCGAAGATGAACAAAGGTCATGAGGGTGTAGGGCTGTCGCGGTGAAGGAATTTCCCTTGCGGTAATTTTGAGTGGCTCAGTAGCGCAATATGCGGTATTATCGCCATTTATTTATTTTGATTTATTTATATTTATTTGTTGCTAAATAAGTGTTACGATGTGGTCAGCATGCACAAAAACGAGGACATTTTCAATGTCACCGAAAGTAAAACGCATTGAAAGGCTGTCACTCAGAGCATTGTTACGGCAACGGACTGTCTTTGAGTGAGTCATTAAACCGTTCATTCAACGAACACATTTACACAGATGTAATGAAACAAGATATTAATTCTTTTTTAACTTTGAGCTCCACTTTTCAAGGCTCAGTTGACCACCAGCAATGCACTGCATGGTTAAAGCTGAAGCTTATACTTCACTCAATAGAGACCAATGGCATTGATTTAATGCGTGACTCGCCGATTTATTTTCCTGCGGCTTCCTCGCGCTGTGGAATGCTGACCAGCGCTGTCGCTGATGCCATTCATGGTAAATACCCTTAAACGTTAAAAGGATGATACGACAAATATTTCGCTTTCCTTGGACACGGCAACCTTTTCACGAATATGACTTGACCTCAAAGACAAACGCAGGTAATCGCACACTCTCAGTCGATCTCTCTCATTCACTATCTGTTTAGGCTTAAGTGCAAATACCACGAAGCCTCTGTACAAATCACCATGATAAACAGTCTTGTTATCATTATTAACTTATTTAACATTCAATACACATGCACAAAGTTCAAAACAAGAAGGGTATAGTCTTATGAAAAAAGAAAATGTGCATATCGCGGTTGCTGCGGTTAGTTCCATTCCTCTGCGGTTGGCCTGTCAGTAGCGTGGTACTACACTATTGCGGTTATCGCGACAGCCCTATGAGGGTGAGTAATTATTGACAGAATTAAAATTTTTGGGTGAACTAACCCTTAAGAATGTGACACCAATTACAGCACTGGACGCTTTGAATGTTAATAATTATAAAATTCATAGAACATGTCAATGTATAAATCATAATTTATCACCATCTTGCACATATGTAATCGATCTACCTGCTTGAGGGATGCTCATTGTTTTGCAATCGTCACACGGTTGGCACATGAATGCGTGCTGTTGCGAGAGAGCTTTCCTCAACCGCATTTTATCCTTTTTCACACAAAACACAGAGATGTGTGAAGGCAGTAATTGACTCTTTAATGTGTTCACTCTTTTTCACAAATGAGCTGTTAATGTACTTTTTAGAACCCTTTCAGATTCTTGTCTGAACCTAAATTCAGCGCATCAGTGTGAAAGATGGTTAATGGCCTCGTGTGTTCAAATGGTGTCGTTGCTGTATCCAGCCAACACCCAGATCCCTCGCTCCCTCTGCACTCCCTAACTCTGATTGGCAGTTGAGTTCGTCGTGCCTCTGTGAAGCAGAAAATATGGGCCGCATTGTGCCAGGAGCAGACGGCCATCTCCTAATCAGTTGTGATAGTCTCGTAATTAATGGGATTTGTTAATTGGGTCTCTCATCCCCGGGGGTGTCAGCCGTGAATATTCATGGAAGGATCCCGTTAACCTCCTCCCGCAATCAACCAACCTTTTCTGCACTTCAAACATCATTCTATTATTTTTGACTGTTTTTCCCCCCACTGTTTTGCTGTTGTCTTCATCGCCATGACAACAAATCTATCAGCGGGCATCTAATATGAACCTGGCAGTCACCACCTTCTACATGTTTAGCACGCCACAATGCCAGTTAATTCCCACAATGCTTTTCACTGACAGGCAGACCTCAGCCAACAATTTCCATTTACCCCTGGATGTCGAGGCATCATAATTGCATTCCGGATTTTAAATGTGCCCGTGAGGTTCCATTTAGGTTACATCGGCTCTTTAATGCACCATGGCAGGGCCAAAATTTCAGTGCTCACATCTGGAGCAGGCCGTAAACAGTCCATTAAAACTGGGCCAGAGAAAAGCATGTTTGCGTGAATCTAAGATCTTCAGCCATTTATTTGTTTTTGATCCTCGCAGTTATTCTTTTGATTCAATTTTGATCAATGTCATATATTTCCTAATTCTATCACTAGCCAACTTTTCTTTCTTTGTTCTTTCTTTCTTTACTGTCTATTTTTTTTTTTTTATGATCTTACATCTATGCATTTGACATGATTTTATGCAAAGCCACTTACTGTATAGTAGGCTACATTGGATTCATGCATTGGGAATCAGATAATAGGTCAAAGATAAATATGGCCACGTACTGTACACACTGTAAAGTTTTTAAGGAGTGACAACCACATTTAAATGCACATTGTTCTATGTGTGTACAGAACACGACTCACTCCTGAAACTGAATGATTGTCACCGTGGTAACCATTGCAAAGTTCTGGCGTCTCGCTTGTTTGGTATTTGGTAATATTGCTATTGTGACCAAAGCAATATTACAGCGACAAAAGACTTACGTGCAGCAATTTTAACTAAAGCACAGTCGACGGAGGCGTCATGTTTCACTTATGCTTGGAAAGAATGCTTCACAGAGCTCGCTCTTGCAGTGTTGGCATGTCCTTGCTAATTCATAAATCTCATTAAAGGTGCAGTAAGCGATTTCTGAGAGTCACTGTTGAACACTGTTGAACACTGTTGATATTTGAAATCAACCAAAACAAACTCACCCCTCCCTTCATTGCTCCACTCCTAAAATGCATGAACACACAATGCAAGAGAGGATGTCTCTTTATCATAACCAACGCAACCTCTGCGTCCTTTTTCACACCTTGGGTCTCTTCAGCGCTGGAAAGCTTTTCTAATATTAACGCGGGTCCTAAAGCTCTTGCTTTAGATCAAAACCCTTCTTTTGTTAGTGATATTCCTCCAAACTATTCTCTTTTGTTATGTTTCTCAGCCATCTCTCTTTCTACAATCTTTCTTCAAATGTCCCTCTTGCTCACTCTCTCTCCTCCCCCATCATGAGTGTATACGTCCCCTACTGCTGACCGGCTACAAGTTTGATGTGGTCCTCAGTCCGATCCACTTTTAACATCGTTTTTCAGAAATCGCTTATTGTACCTTTAAACTTTATTTTTTTTAGGATTCATGCTACATGACCTGAACTAACCCTGCCTTGTCATTAAATGGGCAGAATATTTGAGTGATTGAATGGCCTTGACATTCATGAGGGTCTGCAGAGTTTCTCTCTGTGATATCATTTCCTGTTTGTTATTTGGCAGACGATAGTTTTGCGCATATTTATTAGCACCAAAAAGTTTTAGATATTTTTCTCTAGATGTATTAATTAAAGATTAAAGACCAAACGTTTGCCAATATTTCTGACTATATGTCCCCAGAAAAAAAATATCAAAATTAATTTGAATTAAAAAAATTAAAGACAAGCCTATCATAGCAGATATGTGGTCTTTGTATCTATGTATGAATGTATGCATGAGTTCTTGCTTTTCTAATAAATTTTTTGAAAGAATTAATAGATAGGGAAAACAAATTGCATCAAATCATTTACCCTAATGCCTGGGAATTGAACCATGACCTTGCTGTTGCTAGCACCATGCTCTACTGTTAAACAGTCAATGTGACTGCTTTTTGCAGCATATTAGAATCATTTCTGAAGAATCATATCATGTGACAATGAAGACAGGAATAATGGCTTTTGAAAATTCAGTTTTGCATTAAAGGAGTAAATTACATTTTAAAAATAGAAAAATAAATTTAGCCTTGGTGAGCATAAGAGACCCCAAACTTTAAAACAGTAGAGTACAAAAAAAAGAAGCAGTAGCAAAATGCTGCAGACAATTAATTATCCTGACCCTTTAAATTTGAACTTGGCATTTACTAAACGGGATGTTTTTGCAGAGGTAGTCTAAATTCTCCTCATTTGAACTACCCTACGCTGAAGTACTGAGAATGTCAGAGCAATGAAACAGATGCAGAGACTTCCGCTCCAGAGACAGGTAATCAGTCACTCACGTCAGCGGGGGCGGGACACTGGATTGCCTTGACATCTCATTGCTCAAGGGTCCTGTCCATTATGACACAAACTGGCTTGGTGTCAAGCACCAGAGATACTGTCCCTGCCCTCTGGGGCCCTCAAGGACAGAGGAGAGGTGGCCTTGAGCACAGAGGCCAGTTTTAGACCAGGGACAACCAGGAGTAACCTGGTTGAGAAGGGCACCGCAGGACTAGGACACCCAGCGAATTCTTTTAGAGCAGAATAGTGAAGGGTAAACTAATGTTAGGAGCCATTTTTAGCATAGGTTAGTGAAGGACATGGTATACAAACTAGTGTTAGGAGTAGCTTTAGAATAGAGTGAGGGAAGGTTGTACTGTGTTAGGGCAGCACAATTAAGGGCAACTTGGAGATACACTGTAGCAATACATTACATTAATAATACATATAATGATGATGCCAAAAAGGGCAGCCAACCATTTGCTAATGCTCTTTGACAGTCCTGGCAGCTGTGTAGCTTAATTTAATGTGCTGATTTCTGTAAAAACTTCAAGATTCATTAATGAGGAATAACAAACCAAATGCATTCTACTTATTTGGCATATTTTTTGGTATCTATGAGGCATGGCATCCTTTGTTGCTGAGTTCTCAAACTCACAAAGCTGAAACCAGTTCTCTCTACAGGACAGTTGGACAAACCTAATTTGGGGTAAATATTTGTCATTTACTTTGTGTGAACACTCCTATGGACCCATATGTTGTGTTCTGTCTGCAGTGCATGTAGGAGATATGGTACAAAGAATTGTGTCTGGCTCCATGTGCTTTTGGGGATCTTTTGCTAATCTGGCGTCTCTTAGAATGCTGGGTAAGGCATGCCTGCATAAGAATTTCACAGTGCATTGGAAATTGACAGTTGTTAAGCTGGGCGAGAAAAGGAATGACAATTATTAATAATAATAATAATAATATTAATAATAATAATAATAATGGCCTCCTCTGCTGATGTAAGAATTTTGTTTTATTATTTTCTAAGGTTATTTATTGAGCTGTTCTCTGACATATTTAAATCATTTAGCCTATTATATAAAATAAAATAAACTTGTATATCTTCATAAAATATATATTAAAAATTTAAACGGCAATAGCTTACCGTAAGGGTTTTTACTGTAACTAGGAACCCTGGGTGTCTGTGAAGGATCTGCAGGGGGTCTGTATAGGAGAGATATAAAACATGTAGAATTTTCTTTAAAAATATCTTGCCATTTCTAACTATATGAATGAACATTCACTAATGATCTGATATCCCTTGCACAATTAAATAAATACACTACTGTTTTAAAGTTTGGGGTCTCTCCAAGGCTGCATTTGTTTTTCTATTTTAATTTATTTTTAAATTTTAATTTATTCCTTTGATGCAAAACTGAATTTTTAACATCCATTATTCCTGTCTTCATTGTCACATGATATCATCCTTCAGAAATTATTCTAATATGCTGAGTTAGTGCTCAATACACATAGCTTATTATTAATGTTAATGTTATTAATGAAAATAGTTTTGCTTCTTAATATGTTTGTGGAAACAGTGATTTTCTTTCAGGGTTTTTTGGTGGGTAGAAAGTTCAAAAGAACAAAAAAATGTATTTGACTTTTTTTTGCATTATAAATGTCTTTACTGTCACTTTTGATCAGTTTAATGCATCCTTGCTGAATAAAAGTTTCTTAAAAAAAAACAATTGTACTGCCCCAAACCCTAATGGAAGTGTTTATATATATATATATATATATATATATATATATATCTCACTGAACATCTAGCTGTTTTATTTTGGGGTCCATGGGTTGAATGAGTAAAGTGGATTTGGATCTGTAAAGTGGATCTGTAAAGTGGATTTGGCTGATTAAGGGGTGCTGCAGAGGCAAAAAATGATGTGTCCTAGTGGCAGCTGACTATTTTTGTGTTAGCTGTAACCACCTTTAAGTAACTCATTGAAAATAGATGGGTCATCGAGGTCTGGACACAAGCATCTGGATTGAAGTGGGGCACTGTTCTTACTGAGAGGAGTAAAAGTAGGTAATTATGTCATGCTGTGCCATAATTGGCACTGTCAGAATTGTCAAAAGCTTGATAGAAAAAGCCTAAAACTGTAGACCGGTCAGGAGGGAAAGGATTAAACAAATTCCATCTGAAATACATGTTTATAACTGTATAAATGTTTTATTAAAGGCATTTTAATTTCAGCAGAGGCAAAGATATACTTAGTATACTACATTGCAGCTGACATCCTCATCCAGAGCTCAGAGGTTTAGTTGTCATGTGGGCAATTCACATGGACATAATGAAGTTAAAGCTGTGACTTTTATTTGTTCAATACCAGGAGAAACATTGTGCCATGAATGAACAGGTATAGGCTTTAAGTCCACAGATCAGACACATTCACCATGGATTTAATTAATGTAGTAACACTAACTGTAACCATGGAAGTTTGGCAGGAATAGTAAAATGCTTTCAAGTACGTCACACATCTTTTTCCAGCACTTCAAAACTCAAATATTATCATATTTGAATATTATTTATTTTTAATGAGATGACCAGAACATTATTTGTTCATCCTTCAGAGATTACCCCCATTTATAAAACTAAAAGTTTCAAGATGTAGAAAAACTCACACTTATTTAAAAATATTTTTTATTTTAATAAATAATAATAATAAAGAAAAAAAAATGCAATTCTTTCTTTTTGCTGTATTGAAAACGTACCCAACCGTGACACCACTGAATTTTGTGAACCATTACACCCCTACTTATTACAGATGTTGACACCTCAAAGTTTGCCTTGATTGTTCTATGTTTACACTTTTAAATTGCATACATTTAGTAACATTTTAAGTTCAAGAGTTTCTTTAGCACTTACTTTTTTATCTTAATATAAGACATAAAGAAGATATTTTTGTTTACATTTTATTTCGTTTTTGTCTGCTAAAACTAACATAATTTGTTGTTTGCCTTAATAATGTGGATAAAAAAATAAATAAACAGTGGTTTAAATTCAAACTTTTCTACTTGTCTTTTTTTTTTTTTTTGGTTATAAAAAATGTCAATAATTATCGATACCGAACAATATGAAACATTATATTGTGATATTTTTTTTGCTATATCGCACAGCCCTAATCACAGCTCTAAAAACGTCAGTTTCCCTGTGCAGTGCCCTGACTACTGAACTAAGGAGACGATTGAGACGCATCCAAGATTTGTCTTGCAGTTCTTGGCTTAGGTCCCAAGTTAAATTCAGTATGTTTGCCAGAAAAATTGCCTGTCAGAAAATCAGCCTGTAAATTAAGAAGCAATTTTAAAGGACAACTTCACATATTTTCAACCAGCTTTGTATTGTTACAATGTCGGTATTAATGTGAATGGACAATGTGTACACTTTCTCCATATTACCTGGACCCAGATCTCCCTGTTGTGTCATATGCGGACATTTGACAGTTTCCATCCAAATTTGCGAATTTAACTTATGCACAAAATTGGAATATCGCATAAAACATTTGAACCGTCACTTCTTGTGAAATTGGCGCAAAACACAGTTCTGTGCAAGACCCATCCGTTCGGATGCCTGGTGTTTGGGAACACAATTGTGAGACAGTTCTGAGAGGGAATTAAACCAAATCACTCTAATCACAGACTTTGGCTCAGGCATTTCAGAATGATCAAACAAACATTTGATCAAACGCACAATGAAATTGGCCCTCTTGTTAGTCAAGTTATCCAATCTCGTCCACTGTTGAGGCAAAGTCACGTGAGGTTTTTGATGTGCATCAAGGGATTTGGTAAATGTTTTTCCATCGTTGTTTAGGTGTCTTCTTATCAGATACAAAATGTACCTATCTCAGTTGAGTGCATAGGTTTTTTTTTTCTATAAATCATATTTAGATAAGTATTAATATAAATTATTTTGTTAACTGTATTTCTATTTTTCCCCTCAAAATTGCATGATGAATTCAGACGTGATTACATTTATGATAATAAAAATAAAAAACTTTTCTTTTTTTTTCATGAAGACAGTGAAAACATGTCGTGTCAGCTGCTCATGTGAAGTCTTAGGCCACTGAACATTTGTTAGTTGGACATATAGAGTAATGTGCACAATTGGTGAAGAACCTAGGATTTACTTGAAGGGATTTGCCTAGAATATTTAGGATTTATTCTCTTAGTCAAATCCTAAAGGATTTTCCTTATAAAGTGCTGATAAAAATGCTAATTTGGTTTATGATTGACCTCACACATTTTCTATACCTGCTAAGAAATATAGAGAATCCATTTAACTTAAAATCAGGAAATTAATTGCAAAGTCCTGCTGTAGATCGTGACATATGGTGGAGGATTGCATATTAAAATGGAGGTACCTTGTTACTGCATTTTTTTCTGTTATTTATTTATAGCTTTTGGAGAGCAGAGATGCACCTTTGTTTTGAAAACCGCCATGGGGATTCATCGTCTGACTGGAAAAAGTGAATTATTCAGAAAACCAGGCAAATAATAAAATTGAGTTTTGCAGAGTACGGTGTAGTTCGAGAGTTAAAATCAAATATTTAAAGCCAGTGCTTTTTGAACATGTTCCTCTTACATTCCTGTTTACTTGGCTTTGTTTCAAGAGCCCATGCATCATAAATGGAAGGGTAATCATGGGATATTGCTGTCAGCTCCATAATGAAAAATGTAAAAAAAAAAAAACTACATCCTGAAAACATATGAAACGTATTATTTTAAGCAACTTAGTCCTCGAGACAAACTCATAAACAACAAACTTAGCGAGCAGATGCATTGGTATTCAGTTAGGACCAAGTGCCAGATACAACAGCGAGACTGCTAATGAAGTGTGCCCATCAGGGATGACTCAAACTGGCACCTTTGAAGGTTTGATTGCCTGCTGGACAGGAACTGGTAGGGCACTGCATGTGTAGTACTGGTGCCAAGATCTGTTTGTAGTGTGGAGGGATGACCATAAGCATCAACATATGGAGGAGAGGGAGTTAGAAACACCACTGGCAGGAAAACCTGTTGGACAACCACTTCAAGACCAACGTATAGCCAAAAATGCCACATGTCTATCTCTCCTGAGACAGAGTGTTGGAGTGTGTGTGTTCTCTGTGAGATGGGACTGAAAGTATCTGTTGTTTTGAAACTCCTGTCCTTGATTATTCAGCAAAAGGTTTGACAGATGTGCAATTATGCTGAGTGTATTCTTGTCACGGCTGTTTTAAAATGCAAAATCAACATTCGAGAATGCTCTCGTGTCATTTGAATGATCAAGACATGCTACTAGAAATCTAGTAAGTCTCAAAACGTTTGATTGTATGTATGTATGTGTGTGTTTGAATCAGGGCTGTATCCCCCATGAGTTTCTGTGATAGCTGTGTCTCCTTGTAGGTCCAGCACATTTGCTCCAGGATTGAGCTAATTAAGGCTGGACTATTACAGGACAGGCTCACAAGATCAATACAACCGGAGCTCCTGTGACATTCTCTCCCTCTCTCTTTACCTTGCTATTGAATTCCCCACTTTACATCATAGAGTTTGATTCTGATGCACACACCTGCAGCCACTGTCAACATATGCACAGGGCCCCTTACAGAAACACGGGAACTTCCAATTAGTCATCTCTAGCTTGGAAAATGTGGAAGGAAGATGACAGCTCTGGCCTCTACCCCTCTCATTATTTGAACAGATCTCACTAAAATGGCTTGTTCAGGAAGGGTACAACTGCCCTTTTAAAGGTCTGCTGTATTTTTGCCCTGGTTTAACAATGTATTAAATTCAAAGACTGCCAAATATTGTCATAATACTATATGTATCGCGTAATAGGTTATTGATTAAGGTTTTTCCAGCAACATCTAACAACAATAACAGATCAGAAGTTTGGGGTTCAGTCAAATTTATTTTATTTTTTTGGAAATCAATTGCTTTAACAAATTTGCAATTTGTTGCCCAGCAAGGGCACATTAAATTGATCAATTATTAAACATAAGACATTTTCAACATTGATAATAATTAGAAATATTTCTTGAGCCTTAAATAAGCATATTAGAATGCTATGGAGATTATCAATCGCCAATCTACTGATACGCCTGCCGTTCTCAGATGTCAAATGTTGAATTTTCTGGTGAATTTGAACCACTGAATTTGTGGAAGCGAATTTGTAAAGCGAAATAAAATGGACTGAAAATTGCCTGTCGAAAATATTTTTAAACAGAATGAATATTTTGGAAGTGAAATCTGAAAGGTGCATATGGATTATTGAATTTTTAATAATAAATACGTGTGTAAAATGTTTTGAATTGAAATATTCACAGCTTAAATATACAACCATGTTGAATTTCAGACCATAAAAATGCAAGCCCTAAAAATACAATGCATTAAAATGCAAGCAGTACGGTGACTGGGAGGGGACATGTTCAGTTCACTTAGATTTGTCGTGGCCACAACATATAAACTCGTGGGGACGTGATATGCTGTTGCCACGAGATATTAATTCGTGGGAATGTCATATCAAGTCATGGGAACGTGATAATAAATCGTGGCCACGAGATCATTTTATTGAGGCAACGACATCATGTCGTGGCCACGCGATGTGAAGTCGTGGCCTCGAGATCATATGTTGATGGAACGATACCTGTATATTTTTCTCGTTGCCACGACTTAAAGGGATACTCCACTTTTTTCGGAAATAAGCTCATTTTACATCTCCCCCAGAGTTAAACAGTTGAGTTTTACCGTTTTAGAATCCATTCAGCCGAACTCCGGTTCTGACGGTACCACTTTTAGCATAGCTTAGCACAGATCATTGATTCTGATGAGTCCAGTAGCATTTCTTTCAAAATGACCAAAGAGTTTCAATATTTTTCCTATTTAAAACTTGACTCTTCTGTAGTTAAACCGTGTACTAAGATCGACGGAAAATGAAAAGTTGCGATTTTCTAGGCTGATATGGCTAGGAACTACTCTCATTCCAGCGTAATAATCAAGGAACTGTGTGTCTGTACCATGGGTGCAGCAGGCGTAATGATATGACGCTGCGCCTGAAAATAGTCCCCAGCTCGGTAACTTCTTCCAACGTGACCGGGACTAAGTTTGTCTAACCTATTAGACCTATTTTCAGGCGCTGCGTCATATCATTACGCCTGCTGCACTCATGGTACAGCCGCACAGTTCCTTGATTATTACGCCGGAATGAGAGTAGTTCCTAGTCATATAGGCTTAGAAAATCGCAACTTTTCATTTTCCGTCGATCTTAGTACACGGTTTAACTACAGAAGAGTCAAGTTTTAAATAGGAAAAATATTGAAACTCTTTGGTCATTTTGAAAGAAATGCTACTGGACTCATCAGAATCAATGATCTGTGCTAAGCTATGCTAAAAGTGGTACCGTCAGACCCGGAGTTCGGCTGAATGGATTCTAAAACGGTAAAACTCAACTGTTTAACTCTGGGGGAGATGTAAAATGAGCATATTTCCGAAAAAAGTGGAGTATCCCTTTAATAATTTTAGAGAACGACATCTATTTCTTGTGGCCACGAGTTATGTTGAGGGAACCACACCGGTCAATACTGTTACCATACAGCAGTCGGAGATGGAGATGGAGATGACTGATGAAATAACATTTTACTTTGAATTAGGAATGTCATATAAAGATATAGTGCGGTCTCTGGCATTATGACATGGGTACGTTGTAAGTGAAAGACACCTGAAGCGCATTCTTAAGTTGAATGAGCTTTTTCTTTGGAAATTTGCTGGCTTGAATGAAAAACTCGGGTCACAAATAAAGTCCCGTTTAAGGCAATAAACAAACAAAAATTATGAGAAACTTAAATTAACAAATAACAAAGTAAATTATGACCGGGGTAAAAGGAGGAGCCCATGTCGCGTGTGAAGATTCGGTTCCCACATGTTATAAAACTCGTAGCCACGAGAAACGGATGTCGTACCCTCAACATATTAAATCATGGCCACAAGAAACGGATGCTGTTCCCTCAACATATTAAGTCGTGGCCAAGAGAAAAGGATGTTGTTCCCTCAACGTACGATCTCGTGCCCACGAGATATTATGACGTTCCCACGACTTAATATCACGTTCCCACGAGTTTATATGTTGTGGCCACGACAAAACTAAGTGAACCGAACATGTCCCCTCCCAGTCACCATAGAGCAGGGTTAATGCAATGCATATTTTTTCAAGTAGTGCAATTCAACAAGCTTTTTTTGTTTCAAAAACATTTGTAATTATTTTACTTCCATACACTGCAATACTTTGTTTAAAGATGTGAAAAGAAATATGACACATAAAACCATACTGCAGTTCATGCATTTGACCAGGCTACAAAACATCAGCAAAAATCACCTCCATCACTGGCTGCATTTTCTGGCTGTGGTACAAGAAACGCTTCAACTGTACCTCAAGTCAGTAAAGATCTGGACCCTTAAGATATCCTTGCCGGTTAACAGCAGGAACAAAAAGATGTGTTTAGCTGTGATATGGCAACATGAGTGGCTTGACACAGTGCCGCCTGTGTCAGAGGCAACCAGCGGATGGGTTGCCAGCAACTACGTATACGAATGTGCATGACAACGAGCGGCAAGGTGACACGTTATTCCGCTGGTTCGAAATCGGCAGAAATAATTCCCACACTGACCTGCCTGTCGTGCACCGACGCCAGCCGGTCCCCGCATGTTTTATTTATGAGCGTCTTATGAATAGATATCCTCTGCGCTCTGTGACACCCGTAAATTGGCCAGGGGTGCCTGTGAGCGCCTCCCCACGCAGAGTCAGCTCCGACAGGAAACCTGAGGTTCATGCTGTTGGAAGAATTTGGTAGAGCAGCCCTAAGATGCTGCATTAGACCAAATAAAAGATGGATCTGATGATTTTGAGTAAACAGAGGGTGCAAGCATACCATAGTGTCCTGAATAAGATGTTCATATTGAAAAGTATTATGATTAATGGAGGACATTAGCCCCAGCTGTGATACCATCTTGCACAAAGATGCCATAATATCAGCCTTATCTTAGTGCATCTGCCCATATTTATTGAACAAACACAACTTTATTGTGGTTATCATATATTTTCTTTTCTTGTGTCTTTCAGTGTCTTGGTGTTTTGCTTCTTGTTTACATCTGAATTTTTCACAGAGTGGATTTCCATTCCACTGAAGACCAATTTGGAGTTGTTTGTTCAGTCATGCTTATGAATCATTCATGGTCTTGTCAATAAATTATACAAGTAAATGAATCATTTTAGTACTAAATGCAAGCAAACCCTTTTCTTTCCCATCCACTCATGAGACCTGGAACCTTTTTTTTTTTTAACATGATCGGTTTGGTTTCATTTTGTTATTTTAAACAAAAAAGTCATTTATATGAACGCTTCCATGGACGGCAATCCTATTCGTCCATGCTAAACAACTTTTGTCTTTTTTTTATTTTATTTGATGTTTGCCCTAAAGCCATTTCACATTAAGTTCACCTGACAATGTCAGTGTGCCATGAAATAAAAGCAGAAAAACAAATTACTTAAGTAATGTTTTCGAATAGATTGGCATTAGAGCACATCACAGTTTATACAGTTCTAATGAAATTTTGCCTCAGCGTAATTTCCTGAAAAGGTGACAGGGAACAAACAGCAACAGTTGTGATGAGCAATTTTAAGATGCATGCGTCACATTGGTTTACTTGATCAAGTGTGTGTGGAAAATGATTGATTATGTTTTTCCATGCGAAAAATGTTACAATTTGTTTTTTCAGGTTAGACAGATGAGATGTGTTTCTTGAATTGTATTTGCTTTTTTACATAAGCAGTGAGCACTACATAAGCATTTTGCTACTAGAGCTTTATTCCACTACTCTGCCCTACAAAGGCAAAAGACCTTAACTCACTAGAGTGTGAAACTGGGAAAAATTACTTTAAAGATTTTTAGTTTTCCTGCCAAATTAATTATAGGTAGGACACTGGAAATCTGGCAATTAGATGTTTTAGTAATGAAACTTATCTGCATAAAAAAATCTTGAGCTCAAATTTGCCTTTTGACCACTATTTTAAAGTTACTGTACTCTGCCATTGTATTGTCAGCAAAAAGTCATGCCTAGGCAAAAAGGCAGTAACTTCCACATTATCAATATTTGGTTGCTGGTCACCAATAAAGGGGGTCATAGACTGGATTATTTTATTATTTTATAATGTTTCCTGGGGTGCCCTTATAATGTTAGTATGATTTTTAACATCAAAAATTGTCAATTTATAAATAAATGGCATTTTTCCAAGCCTGATTTTAGCCTCTGATTTGAACGCTCTGCTTTAAGGGGCGTGTCTGCTGTGAGATTTCAGTGTAAACGCCCACTGCTGGGATTGGCTGACATGTTTGCATATGAAATAGCTAATATTACATGCGGAACTCTCTCTAAAACTTGTACTACGTTTTTACTATTACAGCTATCGAGATTAAGGAATCGTGAAAAGTATTGATCATAATCAGTGGTTAAATTGGGCTGCGGCTCTCCGGGGCTCAGCCCCGGCACATAAGCCTGCTCGTTTGTGTCCTGATGTGCCTGTTTGCAGTCAGTTGCCTACTGGAAATTATGTCACATAAAATTTGATGAAAGTGATGCTTTTGAAAACATATTTCTGATTATAAATGAAAGATTTTTTGAAATGGCATGTCTATTTTGCCTCGGCGGAGCTGAGATGAGAACAATCGGAACACGGCCGTATTCTTGTTCAGCTGCTTAATCTCGTTGTCAGTCGACCATGATCGCGCACCACTCGCACATGCCATGCACATCTAGGTAGGCTACTACTCAGAACTCCGACACGGAAAAATGTACGCAGCAATATATAATGAATGTTCCTGGGAGATCCGTAGTTGCAGCAGATCAATTTTGTCAAGTTCAGCACAACGTTGGTTGTACAAAAAGTGCCCTGGCCTTGAATGACAAGGTAAGGAAAATATGTTTGGCACATTGTATGGGGTCACTATATCATAACAATGTAATACAATGTGTAATCAAGTGATGTCAATTCCAGCGTTATGGACGTGACATTTGCAGTAAAAACTTGAAATATGAATTCTCAGAAAATGCATTTAATACCAATATATTGAAACTGTTTATATAGCCATACTCCCTTAATAAAGGAGTTCAGACATTAGAAAAAGATCAGTCTACACATGCGTTTTATATTTAATATGAGGGAAATAGGCTACACATGCCATGGATGTGAAACAAAAAATCTTTAACTTTTAGGTGGCAAAATATTTTTTTGTAATTCTGTGAATTACATTGCAAACCAAAGTAATACTACCCACCGGATGAAGAAGGGTTGGCTCTCCACAGAACATAACATATTCATTTTATTTTATTTGTCATGTTCGCATTTATGAGGAAAAAACAATGTTACGGACGCGACCGCTCTGAAAGCGGCACTAAAAGACTGTTTAAAACTTTCACTGAGACCTCAAACAGAAAGCACAAAGCCTTTCTTTAAAATGAATTTTGTTTTGTATTAATTGTATCTTAATTTTAATCAATGTTTCATCAACCAATTGCCTGGATTTAATAAATAAGAAGTAAATATAGCAGACATATAAACACGACACGGAGGCGCCGGTGCGTGAACTGGAGCTCGTCTCATAAATGAACCGAAACTCAGCGTATAAGGTAGCCTACTTGCCTGACAGACCTGAGAAATATATCTATAGAAATGTCTTCTTTTAAACAGAACAATTCAAAACGAAAGAAAACATACTGCTGCTTGTGTAAGCCGTATGAAATGTGCATTTCTCTCTGGCGCGTTCACTACTGCGAAGATCGCGATTCAGCATCGTCAACTTCATTTATGCAGGGCACTGACACAGAAAACTCTTGTTTATTAATAAACAATTGAAATGTCTCCTTGCTATATTTTACATATTCATAATCATTACTTTTGCCGGTTCTTAGTGACAGCTTTTAGATGCGTTATTGGCAGCGCCACCCTTACATGTTACATGAACGCGTCACCACCGCATCAGCACCGAAAACATGGATATTTTTTTCAATCCCTGTTTTGGCAGGGGAAAAACTGATCAGAAAATGTAACGGAAATGTAACGAAACGTTGTAGAAATGTAGTGGAGTAGAAAGTATAATAATTGCTGCCAAATGTAACAAAGTAAAAGTCAAAAGCCTATGCACTATTGATTCTACTTAAGTAAAGTAGATAGGCTACGTGAAAAATGTACTTAAGTAACCAAGTATTTGTACTTTGTTACATTCCACCACTGCTGATTAACAGTAATGTAAATGCTAAATGTCCTAATACCTGTTGATACTACAACAATGCAAAGTCTATGCTCTTAACTTTGCAGTTTTTCACATATCATGTAAGACTCAATTTCTCCATTTCTTTGCACAAAACTCTCCAGACAGTGCCATTTAAAGGTTTTTTTTTTTTTTTTTTTTTTATAAACCATTAATAGCCCCCCCACATAATAAATCCCAATTTAACCCCTGATCATAATGATCTATTTTCCATCACATGAAAGGTTGCAGTGATGAGTATTCAGCAGATGACAGACAGTCTTTGTTGATCGCATATGCAATTAAATTACACTTCTGGCTTTCAAATAACAATGCAAACATGATGTAAATACAGTAAAAGCTTTGTTGTACTGTACATTGTAACAGCGTCATGATTTTGTGATAATTGATTTCAACGAGTTTTGGCAAGTGTCTCAACAACTTGCGCTGTTTGATTGACAGCTTAGGCAATTGGAAAGGGAACATTCTTTGATCGCTTTCTTTATATAATTGAATCACAGTTTAAATAAGATTATTTTCATCCTACTAAGAGAAACGACGTGAAGTTGATTGTTTAGTCACTGGCTTGATTTACTGATGCATAAACAGTATTGAACGATATTTTGAGAGATAATCTGTCTTTAATAGATAAATACTATTTACTATTTTAATTTTTAGAATTACTTTATTTCTTATAACAACAATGTTATAAGAACATTTTGCCAACAGTCTGTTTGCTGGAGATAAAGAGTCCATTTTATCATTTAGCAAAAATTATGAGAATGTTACTTGGGAATATTTTCTGAACATTCTGAAACATTAAAAAAAAACGTTTCAGAAAAAAAAAAAAACTTTTTTTGAACTATATAATTTTGAGAACATTATTAAAGACCATATAACTCTGACTATAAATTTATCGGAAGGATGCTTGCTCATAACTGTGTTGTTGCAAAGTTCAGATATTACAATATCACAGTCAGCAATCATAAGTCACATTTAAATGAATCTATAATCTCTTTGATTTTGTCAAAGAGGCTTGACCTGCATAAATTAGGGCATTACAGACTTAGAAGATTGTCCAATATAATCAAAAGCAGATGAGGCAAGATAAAGCAGATGTAAGAAAACATCTTGACTATACCCACGGTATCTCATTTGTAGCACTGAAGTGTTGTGAAATGACAGTAAGCTAAATAAGTCACAAGTGCAAAATACGTCCTAGATTCGCCCTACTTTCGTATACTGCTTCTCCAAAGTTTGCCCCGATTAACTCCTGACCATCAAAAACACTTTGCAGTTGTTCAGACCCCGCAGGAACGGACTGTTGTTGTATGGCGTGCCGTTCCTTCTTCATCATCTTCTGCAGCAGTAAAGCACAGGCTTTTCATTGAAAAGACAGAGAGATAATTCATCAGAAATCACTGATCACAGATCAGGCATTAGAATAAACATGACTACATGTTCGTGGCGTTGCTGGCAGATCCATATCGTAAAAGTCTGTTTGCAAAGCCTCCGCCGAAATTTACCAAATAATCCACAATGAAATACACCGAATAGAAACAAATAATGCACTGCTGAGACATTCACATTGTTGGGGAAAAAAACCCACTATCCTAGCATTAGGATCATTTGGAAGGTAATGGTATTGATCCTGTATCGATCTTTTCTCGCTCTCATGTCACTGTTCACTAACGCTCCAGTGGGCGGGGCCAAAGCTGAAGTGTGACTTACATCACAAGTCTCCACTTTTTAGATCCTGTCGTTTGCTGGCCTTGGTTTCAATAAAAGCAGTTTTTGGAATATCAAGAAAGTTTGAAACTTACAGGGTATTTTTATAGTATAACAAACTCTTAACTGTCAAAGGATCAAGGAACATTTGAATTCTCATTCTATGACCCCTTTAACAAAATCATTATAGTAACACCTGTATAAAATCTAGTGATCATGGCATTTATTTTGTATGATTTTCAATTACTTATAGCCATCTACTTATTGCTATCCTGTGCTTTGGTTGCATTCTGATGGCATTATTAATACATTAATACATTACATGACAAAATACCTCCATAGCGATAAAGAGTATCATCAATTGGTACCAAGTGGCATAAGACTTGCTAAGCGCGCGTTCAAAATTATCAGGATAAAACAGATCCTCGCGCTAATTCGACCCGGGGACTGGTTTATAGCGGTGGATCTGAAAGACACATACACTTTCAAATTCAGATAGCCCCTTTATCACAGGCACTTCCCGAGATACGTGTTCAAAGGTGTTGTGCTCCTCGTACATTCATGAAAAGTACGTACGCAGTGCTTTCCCCCTTGAGACTCAGTGGGAGCGTGTTCTGGACTACCTAGATGACTAATGCATTTATAGCCCAACCTTCTGTGTTCTACGTCTTTTCAGTATGTGGTGGTTTCAGCTGTCTGCCCTATTATTGTGCTTGTGCACTTCGCTCGTCCCGCAAATTTATTCCGGACGCTGTGATTGTAGGTATAAACTGCTTGTAACAGCTGGTCTGATGTTGTATGCACTAGTACACTTGTTGCTACATTATTTTCACTCCCTGTGACATATTAGTCCAGCGTTGGCTTGACCATGTGCAATTTTGGCAATCTGCCAGCTAGATGCATGAGTGTTTCAACCAGGTCCGGTACCCGAACCGGGTGAGGCATGTTCTTTGTTGTATTCACCTGCTACAGCATGTGTAACATTTTTCTGTCAACACTGCATATATCCTTTGTGATAGATATTGCACGTTTGTCGATGGAGCGGGTTCAGCAGACCATACTAAATGTTCTGACCGCGTGCAGGACAAAGCTCTGAGGACATCAGAAGTTACAGGGACTGATGGCAGCTGTACAAAGTACACAGGCTACACTGTAATTTCAATTTTAATGGACAGTAAAACAAAGGCAGAACACCAAACAATCTGATAGCATTATTTGATAGAACACCAGCACAGTAACTTCATATTGACAAACGGCTAAACAAAGGCAGAGTACCGTAACTCAATATGAGCGTTCCAAAACAAAGAGCGGTAACTGGTTTTACGGTGTTCTGCCTTGGTTTCTCATGGGCCTTTGGAAATTACTGTTAAGACAACCCATTATTTTCTCGAAAAAACAACAGAATTGACTCAAGATGCTTATCCACATGATAAAAGAGGTCTTGAATGTGCCAAAAGTATCAATAACTCATTTTCGACCAAAAACGAAGATACAGTCTTTTGCCTTTGTAGTAACAGCTCTAGCGTCACTACTCTCATTAATCGGTTACATCCAGCTGCACCCAAAGTCAAACATACCTTATGAGAATTACAAAATAAAAGACATGAAAACAAACTAAATAAAACAATCTGTGTTGAAAACAGTTGTGCTGCTTAATACTTTTGTGGAAACAAATTTTTTTTTTTTTTCATGATTCTCAGATGAATAGATAATAATTTAAGAGCAATTTGTGTGGCATAGTTCTATTTTGAGAATGGTAAGTACGGTCTATGATGGCAACATATTTTACTGCTCTTGAATTGAGGCAAACAAAAAGCCCTCAATGCACAAGTCTGAGAATTCAAAGATGTGTCCTCTTCTATGATGAATTCCTCTTGCATCAAACACAGAAAAATGTGGCTTTTTGTTAAATCGTTAGTGGATCCCTCGTGGGCAAGGACAGCAAAGTACAAGGTGCATGCTGGGAAACGTGGTCTTGTGCTGCTCATCAACAGTAGCAGATTGTAAAGTGTCAGCCACCTGGTGAGCTCAGTCAAGGAGGCAGCATCAAAGGCATATGCAGGACCAGCGTGAAATACACAACACTCATGCCCTGTCAGCAAAAGGCAAGCTATGTTAACATCTGGCAAGGAGATTACAAATGAAACAAACAATAATTTATTCTCAGTGCAGCAGTAAAGCAGATGCCACACGTATTATGTATGATGAGTTTGTGTGAACAAGTGGAAATTACACAAGCCAATTCATCTTTAGTGGCTCATAAAGAAAACAAATCCACTTGATTTCTGTTTAGTGATCCACATAAAGAGAGAAAACAAAAGAAGAATGCAGTTGTCATGGTGTTCAGAACAAGTGTGTGCAGTTGTAATGTTCCAAGTGGAAAGCTCAGCAGCAAATGTAGACAGCAGGGAGAATAATACCGCAAATACGAGAAATTAGGTAACATTTTCTAAATTGGCGAGAGAATGGCTGAATTATAATGTTTGTCCAAGTGTGATATGTATTTTCCAATTACGCTGCAATGTGGAGATTCCAGCGTGTAAAGCCAAAGACTTCTGTCCACCCACATGCACTTATATTATATCAAGAAAACAATACTTGATTGTATATTAAGACACCAGAATAATCAGCAGCTTCATGCCAAGCTCATTTTGACTAGAGGACAAATGTGGGCCGCATGAGAGCCAGTTTCTTTCCAAGAGAGGTGCTTAACACTAATTCCTTCATTTATTTTGTGTCGGAGGGAGGCTCCAATAAGCATCGCCTCCACCTGAAGCCATGAGCCAGGAACTAATAAGACATTAAACATTTTGATCTATCATCTGTGTTCAAACGAGAAGCTCATTAGCGGAAGTGTGGCCCAGGCATGTCAGGCCTTTGGCACTCTGAATAACCAACGAGGTCTGGGTCATTCTTTTAAACTTGTCAAATCGCACATTATTTCTCCTCTTAATGGATTTAAATATTTAGTATTCACCTATGTTTCTGTGATAATGGGTGGGAAATTTCACTATGTTAACTACAAGTTTACTAGGTCATTATAACAAATCTGTTTTTTATGTGTAAAGCCACCTGTCTCTGACATTTGCGGACTATTGTCGCATTTCGCCCCCTAGTAACAGTTGAGCGTAACTTTCAAATAAGGTCGTGAAGCAGCCGTCTGCTTATTCAGCATATGATTGATTAATCATAAATGAATGAATGATTAATAGTGGTGGAAGGGATTACAAAATTCACGGTTCAGATTTTTTTTTTTTAATTCACGGTTCGGATTTACGGTTTTTGAGCCACGGATCGGACTATTTTTCGTATCAGCAAATACAATATAAAAATGCAGAGACATTTTGTGTTTATGTGTCCATTCAAGGGCAAGGAAACACGAAAGAGGAATCAATTCGGTGTTTGAGCGCTGTCTGAATGCGCCTCTCTCTCTCTCTCTCTCTCTCTCTCTCTCTCTCTCTCTCTCTCTCTCTCTCTCTCTCTCTCTCTCTCTCTTCGGGTGCGTGCGGCTGTGAGTGCTATCAGAACGAGTGAGTCCCGATTTTCGCCTCTGCGTTTAACATTTTTTGAATGTGTAAATTGGCAAGACAAAACACATCCAAATTATAAACTTTCACTCTATGTTGGTTAAATTTATCAGTTAATTCGCAAATCACATGCGTGCCGAACCGTGGGGCCTGATCCGTACGGATCACAGATCAACTGCGATCCGTTCCACCCCTAATGATTAATGAATGTTTGAATAGGGTTGGGAATTGAAAATCAATTCCAATTCTGGAATCGAATACTTAAGGTCAGGAATCGGATACTTATAAAATTTAATTTTATTCCTCTTATCGATTCCTTTGTGTGCATTTTAATATGACTTTAAAACTATGCCAGTGCATGAAGACCCCTTGCTGCACAGAAAAAGTGATTTTAAACCATTCAAATCTTCTTGTGTGCTGTTTTCTGTGATGTGCGCACATTTAAAGTGAAAGCCACCTTTCATACTGAATAGTTTGCCTGGAAATTATTCCAATTATTTGCCATATAAATTGCCTGGAGATGATGGCTGTCTTCAATGCGTTGAGGCACTTCCTTCCAGACCTAAGGGGCCATCATGTGCTTGTCCGCACAGACAATACATCGGTGGTCTCTTACATCAACCGTCAGGGGGGTCTGCATTCGCGTCCACTATACAAACTGGCGCACCAGGGGCCTCATTTATAAAACTTTGCGTAGGATTTGCGTCAGAAGTGGCGTACGGATGAAACATAGGACGCGCGTACGCACAAAAATATTCGGATTTATAAAACCGTGCGCACGGTCATCCTACGCAGTTTTCCCTTAATAAATCACAATCAATTCTAAATGTAGCGCAGCTTTTGCGGCTTCATGTCACGCCCATAGTTGCCCATAAATAGTCCGTGAAACGCCCACAAGTTAATATTCATCGATTGCGAAATCATGGCAAACACAGAGAGGAAAACTAAGAAACGTAACTTCAATCACGCGAAAGCGTGAAGTGCAAGATCAGCCATTGTGCGTCATTACGCATTGTGATGGCATCATGGCATTTTATTACCATCCATTTGATTGCATCTGACAAGCTACAGATGTGTTATGAGGATGACTTGCATAACATGCCAATATTATTGCAGAACATATTTCACTTTTCTTTTTGCAAATATGTGTTAATTTGCATTTCTGTTGTAATCTTCATTTGATTTTGTTTGTTTTACACTGCAGATCGATCAAACGGGTGTTCGTGTAGGCTGTTAATTGTAAGACTTGCTTTGTGAAGTCTTCATGTTATTTATGAGAGGCAGTATTGCCATTTCTTTTACACAACGGTCTACAGTTCCACACACTTTCACGTGCTTCTTCCATCTGCCGACGGTGTCGCCATTTTTCATTTCACCCGTTTTTGTGCGTACGCCTGGGTCAGAGTTTGCGTGAAGGACCGCACATTTTCCCGTCAAGTTTGCTTTTCATAAATACCTATTATTGCGTAGAGAGCGGTGTACGCCTTCTTTTGTGCGTACGCAACGTTTATAAATGAGGCCCCAGAGACCACAGGAGGAGACCACAGCACGTCCTATGTTTCAAATTACGCTCTCTGAGGGCAATGTATATACCAGGGATTCAGAATATAGGAGCAGACACCCTGTCGAGGCAGGGGCTGAGGCCAGGGGAATGGAGACTCCACCCCGAGGCGGTGGAGATCATTTGGGAATTTTACGGTAGGCAGAGGTGGACCTGTTTGCGTCTCAGCATACGACGCACTGTCCACTTTGGTTCTCCCTTACTCACCCAGCCCCCCGGGGCTGGACGCTATGGTGCAGACGTGGCCGAGGCTACGTCTTTACGCTTTTCCCCCTGTTGCTCTGCTCCCAGGAGTGCTGGAGAGAGTCCGCCAGGACGGAGTAAGCCTACTGCTAGTAGCACCACGCTGGCCGAGTCGATTCTGGTTTGCGGACCTGATTCATCTCCTCGACGGCCCTCCCTTGGAGATCCCAATCAGGAGAGACCTTCTGTCTCAGGCCGGGGGCACTATCTTTCACCCCCGGCCAGAGATTTGGAAGTTATGGGTGTGGCCCCTGAGTGGGCACAACTCATAGAGAGTGGTCTCTCAGCTGAGGTTGTGGAGACCATTCTTAGCTCCAGAGCTCCAGCTACAAGGAAACTTTATTTACTCAAATGGAATGTCTTTTCTACTTGGTGTCACCAGCAGCAGTGCAACCCCGTCCACTGTTCTGTTGGGTCAGTACTTGAGTTTTTACAAGACCGCTTCTCGTCAGGTCTATGTCCATCCACCTTAAAGGTTTATGTGGCGGCCATTGCGGCTTTCCACGCCCTGGTGGGGGGTACATCTCTGGGTCGAGACCCACTTATTACTTGTTTCCTTCGTGGCACGTTGAGGTTGAGACCTGCAACACGCACTAGGGTGCCGGCCTGGGATCTTGCAATAGTATTAGAAGGCCTTTCTAGGGCTCCATTTGAACCCCTAGACCCGGTCTCAGAGAAGTTTCTCACATTTAAGACCATATTTCTTCTTGCTGTTTCGTCCCTTAAAAGAGTCGGAGACCTTTAGGCCCTCTCGGTTTCTCCCACCTGCCTTGAATTTGCACCTGGGATGGTCAAAGCTTTTCCCTTCCCTAAGGTACCGACCAATATTCCGAGGCCTATTGTGCTACAGGCTTTCTGTCCTACTCCATTTACATCTTCGGACCAGGAAAAGTCCAATTTTTTGTGCCCAGTGCGAGCATTGGACACTTATGTTCATCGGACTTCTTCTTTGAGGAAGTCCGACCAATTATTTGTCTGTTTCGGATCACCTAAGCAAGGTCTTCCTGCTTCTAAGCAGACTTCTGTGTTCTCTGGAGGTCAGAGCTCACTCTACTAGGAGTATGGCGGCCTCTAAAGCCTTGTTATCTGGAGCCTCTCTTCAAGACGTCTGTGATGCGGCAGGCTGGTCCTCACTACTCACATTCGTCAGATTTTATAGCCTAGACCTGGACGCTACTCCAGGGTCTCAGGTTCTTAATGCTTGATGTACTAGTTCTGTGCAGGCTGACACTCAGGTTCTTGAAATTATGGCGATTTGGGGATTCTCGTTCCCAAAAGCGTCATCGACGCATCGCAAGTTCCTCGATGGGGTTACGTCTCGGTTACGACTGTAACCTTAGTTCCCCGAGAAGGGAACGAGACGATGCGTCGCTCTGCCGTACTTCCTTCATCCCTATGATCGACTTGCCTCTGCATATTTCAAAGCTAGTGCCGGATGCACCGGATGTGCTTTTATCCTTTCCTGGTCATGACGTCACCCGCCTGTGACACTCACTCCCGCCATTGGACTAGTTGACATAGATGCTTCAGACTCAAACACGCAGGAGGCGTTCCCTAAAAGCGTCATCGACGCATCGTCTCGTTCCCTTCTTGGGGAACTAAGGTTACAGTCATAACCGAGACGTTCTCCCATAAAAGTTTTGAGAGTGAGCACAAAGTTTCTCGGGGCAGCGCAAACATACTGCGAGTGATCACAAAATGTCCTCGGGGGAACGCAAAGATTTTGTGAGCAAACAAAAAATTTCTCGGGGCGCAAAACATTTTGAGAGGAAGCAAAAGCATTGACAATTTTTTCCTCCCAATTTTTTTCTATCACCATGTCCCTTTAGGGGCTCCGTATAACCTCCCTTTTTACTGACATGTTGTTTAAAGAATGATGTTTAAGTTAAAAAATATTGGTAATTCTCACCTTGCTCTCATAGTTTTAATTTGAATATATTGTATCCCATCGGGTGGTTGCAAAAGTTTTCCTCTATATTGGAAATGAATGACTTCTGGTCTGTCATTTGTCGTTTGTCAGAGATGGTGAAAAGTCAAGACTGATATGGTGAATCCGCAGACTCTGAAGAACTAAAATAATTTATAATTCGCCATGAAACATGACTAAATATTTTCGTTAATACACTCAAAGTTTGTGAAAGTGGTGTGTCTCATGTTTTTGTGAATAAATAATGTAAAAGTAAAAACACACACACAAATAATCCCATTTTCTAGAAGAGAGGGATATGTAGACAAAGGAGACGTGGAAGTAAAGATTAAAGGCTTATTAGTGTATCTGTGTATCCTCAGGGTAATGGGGATTATACTGATAATGCACATGAACATCTTTCTCACAGCAAGGATCAGCCTACAGCCTGTCATAGTAAAAGCATTGTTTGATTGTCTGTTTATGGGTTTATTAATTTTTTTCTTGACATAATTTTTAAGTATTCACATCCTTGTATGGTTCTTTTCAAAGCCATTAGTTCTTTTTCAGAAGAGCCCACTAGATTGTAGAATACTCAAAGATTTATAAATTCTCAGTTCAAGGTTAGCAACATGAGGACTTATGTAATACTTAGATTGTTATATAAAAGCTTCAAACATTTTCAAAATATCTCTTTTACTTTCTCTGCTAAACCTATTAGTTTCTCAAGGTTTTTTTGTCCATAGACATGATGTAGGATAATAAGTTTGGTTCAGCACAATTCTTTTGAGTCTGGCCTGGCGGCGACTCTGCTACATTTACTGTCACCATGATACGTTAACCTCAGGAGCCAGTTTCAGTTTTTTGTTTTGTTTTGGTCTCTACTCTTTCCCTCTGTTTGTTGCGGAGGCATCTTGCCCTTGAATGCCTCAGGTATCTCTTTCACAGACTAGATAAAAGACCACATAATCAAAAAACTGCATTAAACGATTGCCACGGTCAAATAATCCCTCACCAGCAATAGAAAAAGTTAACCAGCCCAGATACACTGAGGAGTAAATGGCAGAAAAGGAAAGTGGTGAGAATTATAAGGAAGCCAGGAGGAGCTGGAGGCTTGCAGAAGAACAGTCAGCCTCTAATTGTTTTCTGTGGGACTCTGTGTTACCTGCTGCAGATTCTTCTTGCTGGCTTCTCAGCCCCGTGTTTATTATTTCAACATCTTTGAACAGTGGCTCTTGTTGACATGAGTGTGACAACACATCCTCTATGATTTCTTTTGTCCATCTCAGCCCTATTTCTCTCTGTACTCTGTTTTGGCATGCCTGGAACAGATGGGCAGAGTCAACAGATGTTGTTGTTCTCTCTCTCTCTCTCTCTCTCTCTCTCTCTCTCTCTCTCTCTCTCTCTCTCTCTCTCTCTCTCTCTCTCTCTCTCTCTCTCTCTGTTTTTTCCCCTTTTTCTGGGCCATTTTTTTATTTCCTTCCTAATGTTGTACTCTTTCCAAGATTAGATTTGGGCTGCAATATTATTTGAATAGACTGTTAGTTAGGGCTGTTTAAAAAATATAGATTTCTCGATTTTAATTGATTCTCATTTTTACGAACCGATACCGATTCTTAAATCCCAAGAATCGATCATCGATCGTCATCCTGTTTTAAGTTGATGAATGAATGTAACATTGTAGCGCGCATCCCATCCAATAAATCGCTATAATCTTTATGCTTTGTTACTATTGATATGAAACAAAGTCTTTCAAATTGCGTCCATTTTCTTACGAAATTCAAAAACATAAATACCGTTTTGGCGTGAGATCGCTCTGGCGCAGCTCAGCTCAAGAGCAGCAGCAGCGCGGAGCACACGTGATCTTCTCTTCCGCCTTATTACCAGTTACCGCGCAAAATAAACATGATTGAGCATCTGAAAGTGTGTTAAAAGGTTGAGGACAACTTATCGAAATCCATATCATGTGACATGGAATCGCTCAATCAGTGTTTCAACCGTGGAAAGACGTCAGTAAATCAGCTTGTAAACAATGTCATGTATTGTAACGTCACATTTACCTCAGAAAAAACATATCCAGTGACCATAAACTCATTAGTCAGCTAGAATAATGAACTGTAGAGAGGAGCATTTTGCTGAATATATGCACCATATTACATATTCATAATAATTTTTAATATTCTTCAATTTTTAATGCATGGTTGAATAAATCTGGCAGGTTTTTATGACAGTCACCATATAAATGTTTATATTTCATATAACTTTATTATTATAAAAATAAATAAATTAGTTAAGAGATTTGTTTTCCTTGAGAAATTTGCCATGTATTGTACCTGATATCCAAAATAATCAATATTGAATCGAATCGAATCGAATTGCAAGCTTGTGAATCGAAATCAAATCGAATTGTGAAATTTGTGTCAATACCCAGCCCTACTGTTAGTCTAGAAACGTTCAAATCGCTCTAGAAATCATTCTAATATGTTGATTTACTTCTCAAGAAATATTTATTATTATCAATGTTGGGCTGCTTGTTCGTGTTGTGGAAACAGCTCTCTCTCTCTTTCTCTCTCTCTCTCTCTCTCTCTCTCTCTCTCTCTCTCTCTCTCTCTCTCGTCAAAATAGACATTGGCTGCCATATATTATAATACTTTTTTTTTTTTTTTTAACTGGTGCTTTTGACATCCCTCAGGTTGAGAAGCCAGTAAGCAGATGCAGCTGGTCTATACTGAACGCTTCAAACAAAGGCTGAAACCAGATAAGCAATGGTTGTGTCCCCAGAATTACTTGCTTTTGTGCAAGTCCACTCTGTCTAGACATTAAACTAAACAGCCCTCATTTTATGCTGATTTCCACAGAAACTTTTGTCTAAATCTCTGTGAGAATTGCTTTAAATGTGTGTAAGGCTTCTCTTAGCCAGTGCTTAAGATACTCATCCTGTTCCCTTTCGGATGTGTGCTGACTCCTTCATTGCCAGGTCTCACCCCTCTACCTCCAGCAGATGCAATGCATAATCAGGTTAGGCCACAATCAGATTATCAATTTCTAGGCTAAGTTGAAATGTACAGATTGCAGGCAGAAAGAGGGGTGACAGGCTGAGGGCTTTGCCATGGGGCCAGATTGATGGAATGCCTGATTTGGACTGATGGAGGGGCCATTTATACAGCTGTAATTGCTCCTGTGATATCGACACTCCTCTAACACGTCCATAACCTTCCCCTCTCTTGTGCTCTCTGGTCTGGTAACCTTCAGTGGCGGTTTGTGTATGGTATGATAACTATAAATAGACTCAGAGCACACCTGGATCCATAATATTCTGATAAGTTTGATTCAGAAGAAACAGTACTTTATCTAAAATGTGAGAGGCTGATACACATTTTTGGACTTGCAAAATTTTGGGACTTTTCAGTTCAAATACTCCTTTAAGGGTATTTGAACTGATGTTTGACCCGATTTATCTTAAATCATGTATTTGGTCAAGCAAAAAAAAGTGAAATGTGTCCTATAAATGTAGAATGACAGATGTGGTTTTGGTTCTTCAAGGGTCGTGAACAGGGGCATTTGTGAGTCTCCACAAGCTTGGTCCCTTCAATGGCTCAGCTAAATTGAGAGTCCTTTTAAATGGTTCAGGCAAAATATTTAAGTATAAATATTTCTATTTCTATCAGTCAGTTCAATGAAGCTCTTTATATATTTCCATAAGGTACACAATTTCAGTTTCAACAAAACATGGCTGGAGAGGAAAGAAAGAAGAACAAAAATTGGGGCAGGAAAGAAAGGGAGATCTCTCTTCAATACATTACCAAACTAACTGGTCTATCCTATCCATTTGGTATTCAGATTCCATGCTGGCTGAACTCTGATGTGATATCACACCAAGGTGAGCAGGAGATAGGATCTTAAATTAGACTTGCAGAGGAAACGAGATGAGCCAACATTAGAAGGCAATCTAAAATAACAAGAAGAATTATTTTCCCTAACCCGTTTATATAACAGATTTTTTTCTTACCTCTTTTAAAAGGTGAAAGGGTGTGGAATGAGCAAAAACCCTCTTTTTTTTCTTTCCTCTTCTTATCATTTTTCCCGATTTGCTGCCAGTTTTCATTGTTTTTCATTATTCCCCTCCATTATTTCCTAATTTCCGTTCTGTTGGTCTTTGGACACCTCTTTCGCAAGGCAATCAGATTGTCTGTAATGGCTTTGAATGTCCTTTCCTCTGGAGAGCCTCTCTAACCCACTCTTCTATCCCTGTATTGAGAGAGCTGAAGTTTACAGACTATAATCTTGCTTATTGATTGTGTTGTCGCACTGTTATATCAGTTTGTATGGGTATAGAATTAATATCCACATTTTTTTTCTTACCAAAAATGTCGTTCTGTTGATAAAATGAGTTTAAACGTGGGGATTGCAACCCAAGCATTTCTACAACCCAGGGCTGCGAGACACTCCCCACTGGCTTATAAGCTGTAGCAATCCATGTCGGCGAAAGTTCTGTACTGTATGGGTCTGACAGATCCACAAGCAATGATAAAGAGGGGTTCTGGTCATAGCATTATCCTGTCACCACTCCCCAGTGATTACACCCTGCTGCTCGACTCGCTCGCTCACCAACGTCGTTAATAAGACTCCAGAGGTGGAGTAATTGGCTCTTAATTACCGCCGTCTTCCGACCAACTGGCGTCCACAGCAGCTGCACGGAGAAAGGAGAAAGAATAAACCAGTGAAAACTAAAGAAGATAAAACATTCAAATGGTTTTGTAGCGTAATTGTCAGAGGAAAAGGGAGGAGGGCAAATGTTCCAAACACAGATTCTCGTAGGGATGAATTGTAAAAGACCTGAATAATAGATCTCTCTCTCTCTCTCTCTCTCTCTCTCTCTCTCTCTCTCTCTCTCTCTCTCTCTCTCTCTCTCTCTCCTCTTTCTCTCTCCCTCCGTCTTTCTGTGTAAAGACTGGTGTGACTGTAGAAGCAGAACAGCTCATAAAATGTTAAGAGGACAGATGGCGGGAAAAGTGTGGCGCATGGCGCACAACAGCCAAAGAAACATGGGGTGAGGATTCTGCTTTGGGCATCACTGGTTGAAAATTGAGTCGACTATAATTGCTTCTATGAGCTGTCCATAAGACCTGAGGCGAAGGGGTGCTTTTGAGAAAGTTGTTGAAAAATAAGAGGACGACAAAAATGCAATATTCAATTGGAGACATTCATTGAAAAATATAGGCAGCTCGAAGGCATTTGAAATTGTGTCTGCAATCATGAAATCCTGTAAAGCCTCTGAATGGACTAAGAGATGACACACAAATTATATGTTATGAGCTCACTATCTGAAATGAACCCATACAAAACAGCAACAAATCTAGTAGTCACACATTTAAAATTGATCAAAATGTATCTGTAAAAAAAAAAAAAAAAAAAAAAGTTACCAGTCACAACAAGTGCAGTCATGCTGTTTTATATATTTGTTTTTTACTCTGAGTGAACCGCTGGCTACACAAATTGCATGCCTTTCTGAAGTGATTACACAGCCATGAAGTACTGCTTTTTTCACCCCATGTCCTCTTACCCTTCTGAGGGAATAACAGGTAGTGAATGACAAGCTGATCTGAAACCCTGTGCGATAATGGCAGGGCAGCAGTTTACATTTGATGAAGCCACATAGTGTCTCTGACCTCTGTATTAACCGTATCCCCCATTGCTATAGAAATTAAATGTCCATAGATGGCAAGTAACCATCTCTGTAATTTCACGGTCATGCTTTGACCTGTTGGTTTAACTCACTGGGGCATACAGTATTTACTAAACAGCATGTCTTATTGTCTAACCACCTGCAATCCTGTTTAACTAGACCCTTTGTGAGCAAAAAATAGCTGTGTGACCAATTCAAAAAAAAAAAAAATCATCATGAACATGCATCTGTTATTTATCAGTGCTCTTTTCATGCATTGCGTGCTTATCACACATGGAAATCAGTTGATAAACAATTTCGTTAATAATAATATTCACATTTTTTTATGATGATTATTCATATTTTCTGTTGATCATGGCAGCAAGAATCTATAATTTAATAAGTGTATTTTCACATTCTGAAGAGCTGATTTAGAAGCCTGGACCACAGTGGTAGAGCTTTTGTGACAGATGCTGGAAACTGTCTATGGGTGTTTTTTATTGGCAGTACGGAAGATGTGTTTTTCTCGCTTTGTCCTTTAGCATTAGTTCACTTGTCTCATAATGCCTCATCTGAAACTAATCCTCCTTGTGCTAAACCATATTAGTGTCACAGCTTAATTAGTTGTTCTCTTTTGCTCCCTTACTTTCTTTTTCCCTTGAATCTATTATTCTCCTCCCCTTACCATTTTCCCAAAACACAAGCTCTTTATCATGTGACAAAAGCAGCTTGGTCAGGGAGGTTTTTATGATGCTTCAAAAACATCTCTTTTTATTTGAGATTCGATCCGGTTTCAGAGATCTGTAAGTAATAATAATCAAGGATCGTATCGGGGCCAGTTAAGCATTTTTTTTATTGTGCAGTAGTTGGCGGTATGCACCTTCAAGTGAGTTTGCCAACCGCCATGAAAAGGAAAAGAAGAAGCTCAAATGCGTGATGCGCGAGAACCACTGAGGACTAGGTGCATTCATGCCATGTTGTAATTACTGTAACGATTCTGAACTGTGCATGGCCTTCACGTGCTTGTAGAACTTGTAATTACAACGTGTAAACATAATTTTTGAGAGCTCTCTTGTACTACGTGGCCGCTGTCCTACCTGATCACTGCATATTTAAGGTGTGTTCAACTTAAAGCGGCTCTGTGCAGACCAATCGGTATATGACATCAAAATACAGCAAAAGTGTTTTGAAAGCATACAGAGCTTTATTTCTAGTGCGTTACATGCGCACGTTCAAGCTTCTGTTTTTAGCATATTTGATGTGCACTATTATAAAGAATCATTCGAAAGTCATTTATTTATGCTGCATCTTAGTTCGCCTACTTACACTATGCCCTAAAAGTATGTACTGTTTTTGTGAAGAAAAGGTATACTTTTGAGTGTGTAGCAGACTTATAGGCAAGCTTTGGGACATTCGTCATAATTGTGTCTATAACGGACCACACGGTCGCTCAGTTACGTGCATCCTGTCACCGTTTAAACTGGCCTGTCAATCATCTCATCACAGTTAAAATCCTCCACATTAAATTAAATTTAGTTTCCTACCGTATCGGAGAGAAATGTAGCACGTTTATCTGCCAGTCGTGTGTCTTTCATGCGGAGAACTCTCCTCAAGTGATTGCATAATGATGCATTTAAAAGTTAATGACCTAACATATCTTTATAAAACTTAACAATGTTGTTGCAGATGAAATTGAAAAAAACATTGAAACCATATAATATTGAAAAGATATCTCTTTGTCAGGTTAGAAACTGATAATTTATCACTCAAACCCCTTTATCTAAACCTGTCACACAACTGCCATGTTTGTATTTTAACACATTTTATTACTTTGTAGTTCTAATCGAATCCTCGTCCAATGTGCAATGGTTTGTGGGCAATATTAGCCGTTAGAGTGTGCATGGATGTGCACTTCTGATTCAAACCAGAAAAGGTATCTATTGGAATACTCATTTCAGCATACTATGATTTTGGGACATGGCAACAATTCTAATTTCGAATACTATTTAGAACTGATGTGCAAATTGGGATGCAGCATTACTGTTATTAGGGCTGGGACGATATACCTATCTCCCGATTCGATACTATCACAATACTTGGGTGCAGATATGATATGTTTTGCAATTTGTTTTAAGAATTGCGATTCGATATTGCAATAGATTGCGATTTATTTTATTTATTTTTTAACACTAGACCATGGGGAAAATTTTTATCATACACTTATACAGACTGTACATGATGTATAAGATGAGTTATATTTACAAAAACAATTCATCACATCTTTCTGAGTTTTATTTCAGAAGCATCATACTACATTCTCTTGAATAATTGTTTCAATATCAAATATATTTTTTAACAGTTACTTGTCGCCACCTAGTAGCGAAACAATGTTATCGATACATGCGTTATTTTAAGCGCCAAGTTTCTATCAAAAACTGATTTACTATATTTTGTTTGATATCGTAGACATCACCAGTGTTTATATTTGAACCTTAAACTTTTATCCAAGTACTTCTATGATAATTTGAACTATTGTATCACAAAAATAATGAAACTATGAGGTTTAAGAGACTGCCTTTTCATGACTACTCTCTCTGGGTCAGCGGCAGCGCCAATACATATTTGAATGTTGCGATATGATTTTGTCAAAGGTTTAATAGACAGACCAATTGGAAGAAGATCGCATGGGTGTTTGAATCAAAATCACAGTCTTTTAAAGATGAATCGTGCAGCTCTATTGTCTTATCTCTCTCTCAGCATATGAGTAGCGCTGCACGAGGGCTTTTCAGTGCATGCATGCATGCATTGCATTCAGTCTCACGTCGCTTCCACACGTCCACTGACTTGGACTCCACTTGAAAGGGATGTTACGTCCCTTAAAGGAACACTCCACCGTTTTTTCATATTAAACTATGTTATTCCCTTAACTAAGACGAGTTGATACATATCTCTCTCGTCTCAGTGCGTGCACTCAATCGCTCTGGCGCGCGGCGACACTTTGAAAGCACTTAGCTTAGCCCAGTTCATTCATTAGGGACCAAACAGAGATGAAGTTAGAAGTGACCAAACACCTCCACGTTTTCCCTATTTAAATACAGTTACACGAGTAGTTACACGACCAAGTATGCTGACACAAAATAAAACGTGGCGCTTTTCTAAGCGGTTTATTTTGTGTCACCATACTTGGTAGTGTAACTACTCGTGTAACTGTATTTAAATAGGGAAAACGTGGAGGTGTTTGGTCGCTTCTAACTTCATCTCTGTTTGGTCCCTAATGAATGAACTGGCCTGGGCTAAGCTAAGTGCTATCAAAGTGTCGCCGCGCGCCAGAGCGATTGAGTGCACGCACTGAGACGAGAGAGATATGTATCAACTCGTCTTAGTTAAGGGAATAACATAGTTTAATATGAAAAAACGGTGGAGTGTTCCTTTAATACTCATAGATAACGACACATTTCATCCTCCGTTGGAACAAAAGTGGCTAACTTCGGTCAACCTCGTCTATAAGCAAGGACAAAAATAAAGCAATTTAATTAATATCGATTCTGGAATAAAAAAGAAAAAAACTATTTTAAAATCGTTTAAAAAAAATCGCGATCGGTTTTTACTCCCAGCCCTAGGCCTACTGTTTATTTGCCGTCAGACTGTCTGAGATATCGGTGACATAACGCGTTGCTATGGGTTGCGCCTTGCTTCAGATTTGACTGACAGATTGGCATTCTGACACCTAAAGCTTCATGCTTTCTAAACGTATCTCTGTATATACTGTGTGTGTGTGTGTGTGTGTGTGTGTGTGTGTGTGTGTGTGTGTGTGTGTGTGTGTGTGTGTGTGTGTGTGTGTGTGTGTGCGTGCGTATGTGTGTGAGAGAGAAAGAGTGTGTGTATATATAGTGATAGATGTCTCTTTTTTACATTTGAGCCCCTGCCCCTTAGAAACTCTCTGCACATCCCTGTATAGATTGGATTGATTTTAATAACTTTAATGTACTTGAAGTGTGCACCAAATACTAGGAAAATACAAGTGTCGATTCGAGACTTGGAACTGGCAGATACTCAATATTCAATGACTTAGATCAGAAGCACAAAAAAATTGACTGGGACATCTTTAATAATAATATTAATAAAATATATGTATTAATAATAATAGTCATAATAACTTGATCTTATATTGGATATTGTACTCATTCTGAAATAGCAGAAATCACTTCTCAGATTGTACGACTCTGTTTTGCATGCCTTTGGAGAGTAACTCTCTTACATGTTAAAATGTGTGTGTATATATATATATATATATATATATATATATATATATATATTCTGTCATTATTTACTCTCGTCATTCCAAATCATGTCACCACAATGTTCCATCTTTTACTTTCGTTTTTTCATTTAACACCAATGGAGATCCACCAATGGATAAACCCTTTTTTTCTTTTTTTTCATATACAATAAAAGTAAATTAAAGACACTGAGGCTGTCCAGCTCCTAAAACAACTTGAAATGGAGTTGTATGAACCACTTTTATGATGTGATTTTTTCGGAACAACAGAATTAGCGTTCACTTTCATTTTATGAAGACATTCTGCTAAACCTCTCATTTGGTATATTATTTGATACATTCAGGATTTGAAAAAAATGAGAGCGAGTAAATGATTACAGAACTTTCATTTTTGACCGAACTATCTCTATTTAATGTGTTATCATTAAGTTGTGGTCAGTGAGGTTGGATTTCTTGAGTGTCTTCTGTGTCCAGGACTTCTTAAAACCTTTGCCCCATTCCTTGAGCATCTCAGATCAACTCCACAGCACTTAGAGGAATTAAAACCATTAGCTCGATTTATATCAAACATCTACCATCAAGTTAGTCATCCATCTCCCCCCGTTTGTTCCATCTTACTTTCAGAAGACATTTGCAGAGAATTTAATTGAGGCTATAGCTTTAGGCCAAGAATAATTATTGGATGGAATACATCTGAATACGGGGGCAAATCATTGACTCATTAAAATATGCATGATGGACACAGCTCCTGTTTGAGAAAATAAATAAAGTGATAAAGTGACCAGAGGGCCAGGCATTCTGCAATGTGGAGAGAATGAGATGTGATCGGTGGGGTTATTCTGCTGGAGGCGGTCATCACAAGATGATGGTACAATTTGACTGTAAGTCAATCACACACCCTTTAGAGGGAGGAGTCACCTCTTCTTCAAAACACTCAGGCGTTTGATGGAGAGAGACCGTGTTCTCGTTTGTGGATCTGTGAGCATTGGGAATGGAGAAAAAATAGTTGAGAAAAAGATTATTATCTGAGACCCAGCATCTGAACAGAAAGTGCTCATTAAAATTAAAGCTCATTAAAACTAATTGGCAATTTAGGAATACCATCTATCCACCTTCATATTCATTGGCATGTCATGCACCAATGAATGGGCTATCTGCCTCCGGTCAGTGCCTGACCAATACTACATAACCAGGTCGACGGAGAAACCTAAAGAATCGCTGAGTATTAATGCCAGAGTGAGTGAGTGAGTGAGTGAGTGAGTGTGTGTGCACCTCCTCCTCTGTGTTTACAGACCTCAAGGGTCTGTCGGACATCGGGTACAAGACGGAGACCTCTAATGAAGTTTCCATTTGCATTCCTTTCTAGTCAATTTTTTTCATTAGGAATTATGTCTTCAGCATTAAAATTTGAGTGAAAAGCTACATTTAAAATGAACATGAATTACAGAATGACTTTGTATATGGTATCCCCTGTTTTAATGACAGCACCATTCGAGCTGCATTATACACAAGTTTGTATATAATCTAATGATGATGCTCTCCAGCATGATTTAAGAATTATCCAAAGAGCATTTAATGCTTTATGCTACCTTTTAAATACTGCATAATCTCAAATATTTTTTATTGATTTTCCCTCATTTTTAAACAAAACAGTTCTAGGTTCTTTAAAAAAAAAAATCCCAGATTTTCATTGTAGTCTCTCACTGTACATCTTGGATCATGTATGCAAAAACTTAAGTTACTCTGCTGTTCAAAAGTTAATTATATTTGATAAAAAATACAGTAAAAGCAGTAATACTGTGAAATGTTATTCCAATTTTAAAAAGTTGAAGAATTCAGTTTATTCCTGTGATGGAAAAGCTGAATTTTCAGCAGCCATTACTCCAGTCTTCAGTCACATGATCCTTAAGAAATCACATTTCTCATTATTCTCAATGTTAAAAACATTTGTGCAATTTTTCTGAACATTTACATTTTACATTTACATTTATTCATTTAGCTGACGCTTTTATCCAAAGCGACTTACAAGTGCTATATATGTCAGAGGTCGCACGCCTCTGGAGCAATTAGGGGTTAAGTGTCTTGCTCAGGGACACATTGGTGTCTCACAGTGGATTCGAACCCGGGTCTCTCACACCAAAGGCATGTGTCTTATCCATTGCGCCACCACCACCTATGAACCTATGGTAGATTTTTTAGGACTCTTTAATGAATAGAAAGTGCAAAACAACAACATTTATTTAAAATATATATTTTTAAATGATAAATGTAGGGTAAATTATGACTTAAAATTGTCCACCATTGGACGCCTTTTCACTGAGTTAAAAGATAAACGTTTTTTTTTTTTTTTTAAGTCTGTTCTTACCTCTGTGTTCTTAAGAACTGTGTTCATGTTTAATCAACTGAAAATCCTCCTTTCCCACCACCCAGAGGCCTTGTAGGATATTTAAAAAAAAAAAAAACTGAAATCCGAGAAACCTTGTGATTTAAAAAAAAAGCACACCCTAAAGTGTCTCTTTCCGCTTCGCAAATCTTCCATCTAACTGTTTTTGCCTAAATAAGTCAGTTCTCCTTGGTCTGATTATTTAAGTGCCTTTTTTTTTTTCAGTTTGGCTTGATAAAGTGTGTTTGTGTTTTGGGGAGGCCGGGCTGTGCTGATCTCCTCTCATCATTCACAACCATCGCTGGCCCAGCACTCTCCAGGCATCCCACTGACAGGAGCAACAGCAGCTAATGAGCTACAGGCATTATTAACGTGTGTTTTGGTCTCTTAATTACTCCAGCTCTAACGTCTGTACACAATTTATAACGAGCCCGGCGCAGGCCCCTGTAGGCACTTACCTTGGTGAGATTTCTACTAAATTGGACGATTATTCAAGCAGGCGGGCAAACATGACACACAATAATTGCCGCTTGCAGATTTTACTTATTAGTGTGATGTATTGATCCAGGGAGCCGAAGAGAGTATGAGAGAGGAATTCGGAGGGAGGTTTGGACCGGATCTTTCGAGTTGGCTTTAAATCCACCTGTACTGCTCTTGCTTTGGTAATCTTGCTCTGTAAAGGTCACGTTCCTGCCATGAGCCATCTCCACTGCTTTCATCACATCACACACATAGAGGACTATTTACACGCCTCCTTTTGATGATCAAAACATTGAGGATAAGATCTGAGAGCAGGAAGAGGATAAAGAGAGAATTTAGGAAGTCTGACAGAGAGAGAGATTGATTGATAGCATAAGACAGTGAGCCTTCTACACCTTGAAAGTACATTTGCCATAACAGACTGTATATTTTACGACAGTATTATTATGATTTTGCATACCAGTAATAATTAAATTAAAATACTTGAATATTTATAATAAAAATGATATGTACACTACCGTTCAAAAGTTTTAGATTGGTACGATTTTTTAAAGTGTTTTTAAAAGAAGACCAATGCTGTGTTTAGTTTATTCAACATACAGCAAAAAACAGTAATATTGTACAATATCTTTTACAATTTTAAATAAATATATTCAAATTTTCTATTTGAATGTATCTTAAAATGCAGTTTATTCCTGAAGAGCTGAATTTTCAGCATCATTACTCCAGTCTTCATTGTCACATGATCCTTCTGAAATCATTCTAATATGCCGATTTGCTACACAAGGAACATTTCTTATTATATATGTTGAAAACAGTTGGATTTGGATTTTTTTTATGAATACTTGAATAGAAAGTTCAAAAGAACAGCATTTGTTTGATATAGTGTTACATTATACACTACACTGTTCAAAAGTTTGGGGTCAGTAAGAATTTTTTGTAAATAAATTAATACTTTTATTCAGCAAGGATAAATTAAATTGATCAAAAGTGACAGTAAAGACATTTATAATGCTACAAAAGCTTTCTATTTCAGATAAATGCTGTTCTGTTGAACTTTCTATTTTATACATAATCAGCTACAGTAAGTATACAGTTGTGGTCAGATTATTGGCACCCCTGGTAAATATGATCAAAGATGGCTGTAAAAATAAATCTGCAATGTTTATACTTTTGATCTTTCATAAAAAAAAAATAATAATAATAATTATTGAAAGTGGGGGGAAAATCACATTATTAAATAAATGTTTTTCTTCAAAACATGTTGGCCACAATTATTGGCACCCCTAGAATTTTTTATGAGTAAAATATCTAGTATATTTCCATTAATATTCCCATTTTTTAGCACACCAGGGTAACTAGGAAAATGAAATTGTCTAGCTATGACTTCTTGTTTTACATGAGTTTAAATATGAGGAAACACAATGGCCAAATTCCCTTAATCATCCATCACAATGAGTAAAACCAAAGAATATAGTTCTGATGCACATGCAGCAAAAGATTGTTGAGCTTCACAAAATAGAAAGTGGCTGTAAGAAAATAGCTAAAGCATTGAAATTTCCCATTTCCACTATCAGGCCAGTAATCAAGAGTTTGACCTTTTTTGACCCGTCCCAGTTCCCTGACCTGAACCCTATAGAAAATGAGTAGGGTGAACTGAAGAGAAGGAGCGGCAACATGGATCTGGGAATCTGAAGGATCTGGAGAGATTCTGTATGAAGGAATTGTCTCTGATCTCTTGTCAGGTGTTTTTCAAACTCATCAGGCATTATAGGAGAAAACTCAGAGCTGGTATCTTGGCAAAAGGAGGTTGCAAAAAGTAACCAATGTGTTTTGGAGAAAAGCCTTTATTTCATAATGTGATTTACCCCCCAGTTTCAATTATTTTACTTCAATGAAATGTTCAATTTTTACGCATTTTTATTTTATTTTATGAAAGATCAAAAGGATAAACAATGTATTTATATTTACAGCCATCTTTTTATCATATTTACCAGGGGTGCCAATAATTCTGACCTCAACTATACAAAGCTACACTCAAAATCAAACTTGGCTCAAATATGTGAGAGGGCATGATGCTTTAGCTGTCGTCTTGTCAGTATACAGCCTCTTGTCACATATGCTCCAGGTTAACAGGGGCCAGTACATTTTGTCCCTGAACCTGCCTGAACGGGCTGCAAGGAGCACCTGTGCAGGTTGTGACGGATTATGCAGGCCTGCGCGTCAACGACAGCAGTTTTGATTAAGTGTTAAATGATGAAGTGTCCATACTGGCGTGAGAGAGACAGGTTACCTGTCATCAACCAGCCAGCCCACCACCCCTCCTTTCTCTCTTCCTGTCGCCCCTACAGTCATTTTCTCAAGCCCTCTTTCTCAGCAGTGCTGGCAGAAGGCCCTCTGACAAGCTGATTCATGTTCTCTCTGGCACAGGCCTCTCAAAACAATTTAAGAATGAAATATTGTCTTCACCCTCTCTAATGTATGACACTTCCACTTCTGTTCCCCGCTGCCTCTTCCATCTCATCTGACCTGTAGGGTTTGTTCAGACTGAAGGGTCCTGTGAGGTGACCTGAGGCCCGGAGGAGCATTTGTGTAAGCTATTAAAAGTGAAGTGAGACACAGAGGGAGATGAACCAGAAACTCTGACCTCACAACTGGGACATGGGGGAATCTCTCCTGATATCTACTTTCATAACTCATGAAACCACTGACAAGCACTGTTTCTTAGCAAAAGTTTGTACAATAACCAAGAATACCATTTAAATGGAAATGCTTTTTACTTTAATTCAATTAAGAGCATTTGAATTAAAATAAATTATAAAACTGAGACTTTCAAAAACTGTTGTTGTTGTTTTTAATGCACCATGTTCTGACAAACTATTCACACAAAAATATGTTACTAAGACATATAGGCCTATATATATATATATATATATATATATATGTATATGTGTGTGTGTGTGTGTGTGTGTATGTGTGTGTGTGTGTGTATATGTATATGTATATATATATATATATATATATGTATGTGTGTGTGTGTGTGTGTGTGTATATATATATATATATATATATATACACACATACACACATACACACACATACACACATATATATATATATACACACATACACACACATATATATATATATATATATATATATATATATATATATATATATATATATATATATATATATATATATATATATATATATATATAGGCCTATATGTACTGTATATATATACAGTATATATGTATGACCCGTGCTGGCAAAATGAGTCGCAATGAGCAAATTTTCAAAAATGAGTAATTGTTATTTTCACATTCACTTTTTTTTCTTTTCTTTTTTTTTTTTTTACTTCAAAATTATGTATGATTTGCTGGAATCAGACAAAAAATTACTGAGCTACACCTGTTTGAAGTCGATAGAGTCAGCAAAGTCAATTTTCGAGAAAAATTAAGTTAAAGTTTTCAACAAAATCACCTAGCAACCATACCATAAAATTCCTGGTTATAACACCAAATTTGGCATTCAAAACCAAATATCTATAGGAAAAAAATATATATTCAACTTTTTTTCCCTATAATACCACACTTTTTTGATTAACATTTAATTATTTTAACAGACAGCCTATATATTCAGACCTACTGTACTGCATGGATGAAATGTTACACATCAGTTGATTTTCCCCAGCAGTTACCAAACGTTTATTTAGACATAACAGATGATGTTTGCGTGAATACTCGCCGAGACAGATATTTTTTAAAAACTGTAATCGTGCACTGTCTGAGGGGTCTTTGGTCACACTCTTCACGTCAGCTCTTTCAGTCAGTATGAGTAAGATCGTTTTGTTTACATACATCACATTTCATTGGTTCAGACTCATGCCATCGAGTATATTTTATTGAGACATCAGTAGCTGTATTAGTATCAGTGATACTGGCCTTCATTCATAAAAAGATGCCATTAAACAAGTATTTAAAATATACTGTCTTTATGTTGTTTCTACATTAATGTGTAGATTAACTGAAATTATTGCATTATAAAATCTAGAAAAACTTTTTAATAGCGATTAATCATGAAAAATGTGATTAATCTAGTAAAAAAAATTTACCCTGGACCACAAACCAGTCATAAGGGTAAATATTTTTAAATTGAGATGTATATATCATCTGCTTAATAAGCTGAATAAATAAACTGTCCATTGATGTATGGTTTTTTAGGACAGGACAATATTTGGCCGAGATACAACTATTTTAAAATCTGGAATCTGAGGGTGCAAAAAAAATTAAATATTGAGATAATCGCCTTTAAAGTTGTCCCAATGAAGTCCTCGATGTTGCTGCATCCACTCACAAAAGTTAATTTGATATATTTACGGTAGGAAATTTACACAATATCTTCAAGGAACATGATCTTTACTTAATATCCTAAGGATTTTTGGCATAAAATAAAAATGTATATATAATACTGTAATGAATCATCAGAATCAGTCAGGTCCATTTGCAACAGGTTTATTAATAGAATAGTCGACAGGAAAAGGTCAGGCATGGCCAGAATGGACAGAGCAGGGCAGGCAAAGGCATGGTGATAATCCAGGCAAGGGTTCAGAGGCAGGCAGCAAGCAAAACAGAGTCCAGATACAAGGCAGAGGGTCAATAGGCAGGCGGCAGGCAACGAGAAGATCAGATCAGATGGGGTCAAACACAGGTAGGCAGAAACATGGGAGAAACGCTCAGAAATGTTCACAACAGCAAAACAAGACTTCGCACTGGTTGTAATGTGAGCGTGGTTTTTATGTGTGTGGAAACGAGATGCAGGTGCGTGAGTGATCAGTGATGGCAGGTGGATGCGGGAATAGTCCAGGAATGATGTACTATGGGAGATGCAGTTCGTAAGGGAAAGTCAGTATTCGGGTGATGGCGCCCTCTGGTGGCCAGAGAGGGAGGTCATGGAGTCTGTGATCGTGACAGAGCCCCCTCCCTGCGAGCGACTCCTGGCACGAGGATGCGGACGGCGTCGGGGTCTACCACGTGGTTGGGGAGCAGGTTTGTTTGGGTGGTTTTGGTGGAACTCAATGGTGAAAGTGGGGTCCAGTATGTCCCTGGCGTTGACCCAAGAACGTTCCTCTGGACCGAAACCCTCCCAATCGACCAGGTATTGAAGTGTGTTACCCCGACGCCTGGAATCCAGTAGCTGGTGTACTCGATAGGCCTCCTCGCCTTCTACCAGAATGGGTAGGGGGCTCGGCTCCTGGGACCTCTCCTCGCTCAGAGGGGTCAGCGGCAGGTTTGAGTAGTGACACATGGAAGGTGGGAGCAATACGGAAATGGTTAGGCAGGGCAAGACGGTAAGATAGAGATGGAGATGTGTGTGGGCCAGGTTCCATGTTTCCTCGCTGCGCCGCAGCCAGTCGTCCACGGCAGGTACATTTATGGGTTTGCCGGACCACGGGAACAGGGGAGGTTGGAAGCCTAGGATACATTGGAGGGTGTCAAACCAGTGGAGTGTTTCTGAACACGTACTCAGCCCAGATCAAGTATCGACTCCAATCCTCTTGATGGTGATGACAGTAGGTCCGGAGGAACCTGAATTTCTCTTGGTTTAGGCGTTCGACCTGCCCGTTGGCTTGGGGATGATATCCAGATGTGAGACTCACGTTGACTTGAAGTGCTCTGAAGAAGGCCGACCAGACTCGGCAGGTGAATTGGGGTTACCTGTCTGAGACGATATCCGCAGGTAGGCCGTAAAACCTGAACACCAGGTTGCAAAGTTGTTCAGCCGTTTGCAGAGCAGTGGGGAGCTTGGCTAGAGGAATGAGGCGACAGGCCTTGGAGAACCTGTCCACAACAGTGAGGATGGTGGTGTGGCCATTGGAGGAGGGTAAGTCGTTAATGAAATCAATGGCGATGTGGGACCAGGGGCGTTGCGGTATAGGAAGTGGCTGGAGTAGACCGGCGGGTAACAAACGGGATGATTTTTGGGTGTTGCAGATCTGGCACTGTTGAATGAAACTAGTGGTGTCCTGGGCCAAGGTTGGCCACCAGTAGCGGTTCTGGAGGAGCTGGATGGTGGCCGTGACTCCTGGATGTCCGGAGCTGGGGAGAGCGTGAACATGCTCCAGGACCTGGTTACGGAGCATTTCAGGGACAAATATTCTGTGGGGCGGACATGCCGAGGGAATTTCTGTCTGGGCGTTAGCCTGTTCGAGCTCTGTCTCAATATCCCATTGAATGGGACCAAGGATGAGGTCGGGGCTCAGGACCGTATCAGGAGCGTAGGAGGTTGTTTCAGGGTCGTACTGTCGGGACAGGGCATCGGCTTTTGTGTTTTTAGACCCGAGACGATAGGTGACCTTGAACTGGAAACGAGTGAAGAAAAGGGACCAGCGAGCTTGTCTAGGGTTCAACCTCTTGGCAGTGCGGAGGTATTCCAGATTTTTGTAATCGGTGAGCACAATGAAGGGATGTGTGGTTCCCTCCAACCAGTGCCGCCACTCCTCGAAGGCGGCCCTCATAGCCAAAAGCTCACAATATCCTACGTCATAATTTCTCTCGGCGGCGTTGAGCTTCCTAGAGTAGAACGCCCAGGGGTATAGTTTAGGTGGGGACCTCTGCCGTTGGGACAGAATTGTAACCAAAACCTGTGTTAGATGCATCCACCTCCACCACGAAGGGCAACTCGGGATTAGGATGATGCAGGATGGGAGCAGAGGTGAATCGAGTGGTGGGTTGTGGCCATTCAAGAACCGCCCTGACCTTGCCCTCATCCATGGCGACACCTTCAGGGCTAATGACGTATCCCAAGAAGGTGGTGGACGTCTGGTGGAAGTCACATTTTTCAATTTTAGCGTACAATTGATGCTGAATGAGTCTTTGAAGGACGGCTCGGACATATTGAACGTCGTCTTTCAGGGTGTCAGAGTAAATCAAGATGTCATCTATGTAAATGATGATTGTTCGATGGAGCATGTCTCGGAATATATCATTTATAAAAGACTGGAAGACAGCAGGGCTGTTTGACAGGCCGAAAGGCATGACCAGGTATTCATAATGCCCTGTGCTGGTAGAGAAGGCAGTTTTCCACTCGTCCCCTTCGCGGATGCAGATGAGATTGTAGGCACAGCGCAGGTCGAGCTTGGTGTAGAACTTAGCTGTGCGGAGTAGTTCCAGGGCTGCGGGCACCAGGGGAAGTGGATAGTGAAACTTGATGGAACGGTCGTTAAGGGCCTGATAATATATACATGGTCGAAGACCACCGTCTTTCTTCTGGACGAAGAAGAAACCCGTTGATGCAGGAGACGTCGAGGGTCGGATGAAGCCCTTTGCGAGTTCCTCCTCGATGTACTTCTTCATGGCCTCTGTCTCCGGTTGGGAGAGCGGGAAGATGTGACCTTTGGGAGGTGTGGAGCCGGGCACTAGGTCAATGGCACAATCACTGGTGCGATGAGGAGGAAGTTTGGAGGCTTTTACCTTACTGAAGGCCTCTGCTAGGTCATGGTATTCAGCTGGAAGGTGGTCTAGCTCAGTCCCTTCCCGGGGAACGGTGATTCTTCGGACAGACAAAAGGGTTACAGAGACGAGACAGGTGGAGCGACAGTAGTTACCCCAGCGAACAATTTGACTGGTTCCCCACGGGATGTGTGGGTCGTGTTTACGGAGCCAGGGTAGACCCAGGATGACAGGTGTGTGAGGAGCATGAAGGACATAAAACTGGATGGTTTCCAGATGGAGCGCTCCCGTCCACATACAGATCTCTTGGGTGATGTGGGACACATGGCCGGAGCCTAGTGGCCGCCCGTCGATGGCTTCGACTGTAAGAGAAGAGTGGTAAGGGATTAGAGTGTAAGGGATTAGAGCGTAAGAGATGTTGTTTTGTAGAGCAAAGTTTTGTGACAAAGTTACCGGCGGCTCCAGAATCTATCAGGACGTTGGTGGTAACTTTACGGCCATTAATTGTGAGCACAAGGGGTACAGACATACAAGAACTGGGGTTAAGGGCGTCAACGGTTAAACTCACCGGTCTTGAATCTCTCAGAGGAGGTCGAGAGGGACATGTGATGCGAAAGTGACCAGCCTCCCCACAGTACAGGCACAGATTTTGAGACCTTCGTCGATCTCTCCCCTCCAGGGTCAGTCGGGAGGTATTCACTTGCATGGGTTCAACGTTGTCAGCAAGCGCAGGGGCGGAGACTCTGTAAGCGGGAGGGAAACGGGAGGTGGAAACAGGACGGCAACTCGCTCGGCGAGAACGCATCAAATTGTCAATCTGGATGGCAAGGTGAATGAACTGATCTAACTCTCTTCCCTCATTGCGACAGGCCAGTTCTGCTTGCACCTCATGACTCAAGCCTCATCGGAAAATCACCTTTAAAGCGTCGTTGGTCCAATCCGTCTGTGCAGCGAGAGTTCAGAATGTGAGCGCATATTCAGCGGCAGTGGAACAACCCTGAATGAGTTCAAGGAGTCGATCGCCCGCTCCCTTACTCTTCTTAGAGTGTTCAAAATCCTCCCGAAACTGCTGGAGGAAGATCTCGAAGGTCGGGAAGACAGTTCCATCCGTTCTCCACACCGCTGTAATCCAGTCGAGTGCTGTTCCGGTAAGTAGAGAGCAGACGAAGGCGATTTTACCAGCCTCAGTGGAATAAAGCATGGGTTGCTGGGCGATAACGAACGAACATTGCAAAATGAAGCCCTTGCATTTACTGGGATCTCCATCAAACTTCTCGGTGACTCGCGCTCGTGGAAGGCTGAGTCTCGCAGCACGGACAGCGGGGGGTTGTGTTTGCGGTGGAGACGGACTTGGAGCGGGAGTTTGCAGGGTCTGAATGGCTTTCACCAACTCCTCTGTCAATGAGGTAAGGCGATTCAGTTGGTGGTGATGAGCGGAGAGTTGGCTAGCCTGGGCAGAGAATGCAGCAGTTAATGAAGACATAGTTGCTGAACCTTGTTGTGGCGAAGTCTTCTGTAATGAATCATCAGAATCAGTCAGGTCCATTTGCAACAGGTTTATTAATAGAATAGTCAACAGGAAAAGGTCAGGCATGGGCAGAATGGACAGAGCAGGGCAGGCAAAGACATGGTGATAATCCAGGCAAGGGTTCAGAGGCAGGCAGCAAGCAAAACAGAGTCCAGATACAAGGCAGAGGGTCAATAGGCAGGCGGCAGGCAACAAGAAGATCAGATCAGATGGGGTCAAACACAGGTAGGCAGAAACATGGGAGAAACATGGCAGGTGGATGTGGGAATAGTCCAGGAATGATGTACTATGGGAGATGCAGTTCGTAAGGGAAAGTCAGTATTCGGGTGACGGCGCCCTCTGGCGGCCAGAGAGGGCGGTCAAGGAGTCGATGATCGTGACAAATACACTCTTTTTAATCAAAAAGAAATTTTCTTGCCCTACGTTAGAGAAATGTATCTCGACATAAATAATGCTGATGACTATTTCTATTGCAGTGTATGATCTGATTTAATGTACATAATTCTCTCTTTATTCTGCCTATTGTATCATTTTCTGTCATTTCATATTCAAATTTTTTTTTAAAGCATATAAAATGTATTTTGCAGTTTCTTCTTGGTAAATGGGAGATCAAAGTCTGATTCTTACATTATGTAGGCGCAAAACTCAAACCTTGATTTATTTCATGCTGGATGTGTGTTTGTGCCTGTAAAAGATTCTGTGACATTTGAAATAGAAAATAATCTGGCCTTCTTTATTACAATTTCCCTTTTCTTATTTTCATTACTCTCACTCTGTGATCTGAGCATCTCTTCATTAATTTGAAGAGAAAAACAGTGTAAAATGAGAACGTTGTGATGACTTCTTGCTCACCCCAATAATACAAGCCCTTAGGCCCAGGAACTGTGGTGTGAACACATCTCAAATCTGTAGATTGCATTACCATTAAAGAATGCGATGACCTTTGCTTCAAAGTTTAAAACCCAATTTATTCTCTGTGCTATTATAGCGGTCTCATCTCTGCCCTTACAATGTGGAGCGTCATTTCACAAGGCGCTGAGGACCATTTCAGAATTGTTTGTTCAGAAATCCTTTGAAGACACGCTCATGCTCAAGGTTGAAACCAATATAAAGAACAGGTGTTGCATGATGTGCAATACCTCTGTCAGGGTCTGGAACTAACAGGACTAGATCATGACTACAGCCCCCAGGAGGAGCTGCCGGTCTCTAGGGTAGAGCTGAAAAATCAAGCAATGTGGTGAGTGAGCTGGACTCTTTGAAGCTGGATTAGCTTAGGTGAATCAAAGGCAAATGTGCCTCACTTTCGCCCACTTGAGCTCTAGTCACTGGTAATTCGTCTTTATTTTTTGACATTTGGCACCCCAAAAGTTTGGGTGAGGAGGGGTAGAGGCACACAGATTTGTGTGCACATGTCTGGGTGTGTGTTAATGTGTGTTAAAGTGTAAGAGAAAGGACCTTTCTTTGTCACATTATTCTATTCTCTCTCTCTCTCATCACATAATTCTATTCACTCTGTTCTCTTGTTTTAGACTCCTTAAAGGGTAACTAAACCCTAAACCAACTTTTTTTTAGTTAATGATCTGTAAGAATGGGGCTTTATTAGTGCTGTTCATTGATTCAAGTAACTTTTTTGACATTTGGGTATAAAGTGTTTTAATTCTACAATATATGGTGTAAAAACGTCTGAGTGCTGCCCTCTTCAGGTTGAACGGTGCAGTTGAATTTTCCTATTGGATGTTTGCGGTACTGCGTGACGTAAGCGGTACTACGTGACGTAAGCAGGTTCCAGCTCACCACGCCCTTGGTACGTGCTAGCATAGATTTATCTGTATTTAGTACAGTGGTCAGGAGGGTACGTAGGTGTAGTGTTGCTGGTTGCAACAGCACTGCTGGACTGCATAACTTTCCAGCAGACTTGGAAATTAGGCGCCAGTGGTTGCATGCACTTGGCCTGGAAGACCATGAGTTCCCGCCTAGAGCTCAAGTGTGCAACCTGCATTTTACACGGGATTGCTTCTCCAACGCAATAGAGGTGGAAATGGGCTTCTCCACACAGCTCGCGCTGAAAAGCGACGCAGTGCCAAACGCTGCTACTCCTGCATGGACTCCACCACCGCAGCGCCATCTTGATGTGAGTGATCATATATATTTGAATCACAATTTATGGTTAGGCTAAAGTTAATCCTCTGGAGTCGACAAACACGGCGGTGCATTTTGCTGGATTTTTTCACATAGCGGCAAAATATGAATATGCCTACAGAGAGCGGGCGCTATTGACATCAACTCGATAAAACTCATCAGATGCATGTACTTTACGTCGTCTTGCGACCCTGTGAGTCACTCTCCATTTTAGAGTCTGACAGCAGGTCTCAGGTATTTATATCGTTTTTAGCTCTTGTACACATCCGAGATCACGTCCGGCGCTTTCCGGCGCTTGCGCAGACTAAGCCAGAACGCGCACACACGTCACACACCAGGAAGCGCGCGCGCCCTCAGATCACTTGGACGTGGTTGTGTAGAGGTAAAAACGATATAAATACTGTTCGTTCACAAACCTCTCGTTTCGTGTCTTAGGCCATCAATGTGTACTTACGATGGGGAATTGTTTAATTTGGACTTCACTGTGCATGCTCTTTGAGATAGTGACCATAGACCTGCATTATATGACTGACAGACAAGAACGGTTTGACCTAAAAATATCAAAATTGAAACTATGCGGAAAAAAAAGACACCTACATCTTGGATGCCCTTGAGGTAAGCTAAAACATACCAAAATTTAATTTCAAAGTGAACTATCCCTTTAAGTACACCTGTTCAACTGCTTGTTAACACAAATATCTAATTAGCCAATCCTATGGCAGCAACTTGATGCATTTAGGCATGTAGACAGTGTCAAGACGATCCGCTGAAGTGCTGAAGAATGAGAAGAAAGGTGGTTTAAGTGATTTTGAACTGGACATGGTTCTTGCTGCCAGACGGCCTGGTCTGACTATTTCAGAAACTGCTAATCAGCTGCGATTTTCACGTACAACCATCTCTAGGGTTTGCAGAGAATGGTCCGAAAAAGAGAAAATATCATGTGAGTGGCAGTTTTGTGGGCAAAAAATGTGTTGTTGATGGCAGAGGTCAGAGGAAAATGGACAGACTGGTTCGAGCTGATATAAAGGCAACAGTAACTCAAATAACCACTCGTTACAACCGAGCTTTGCAGAAAAGCATCTCTGAATGCACAACACGTCAAACCTTGAAGCAGATGGGCTAAGGCAGCAGAAGACCACAATGGGTGACACTCCTGTCTGCTAAGAACAGGAAACTTGGGCAACAATTCGCACAGGCTCACCAATATTAGACAAAAGAAATTTAAAAAAAAAAATTGCCCAGTCTCGATTTCTGCTGCAAAATTCAGATAGTAGGGTCATAATTTGGCGTAAACAATATAAAAGCATAGATCCATCCTGCCTTTTATCAACAGTTCAGGCTGGTGGTTGTAGTGTAATGGTGTGAGGGATATTTTCTTGGCACACTTTGTGCTCCTTAGTATCAATTGAGCATTGTTTAAATACCACAGCCTAACTGAGTATTGTTGTTGACCATGACCATCCTTTTATGACCACAGTGTACCCATCTTCTGATGGCTGCTTCCAGCAGGATAATGTGCCGTCACAAAGCTCAAATCATCTCAAACTGGATTCTTGATCTTAACAATGAGTTCACTATACTTAAATGACCTGCACAGTCACCAGATCACAATCCAATAGAGCACAATAGAGCATGTGGTGGAACAGGAGATTCACATCATGAATGTGCAGCCGACAAATCTGCAGAAACTGTGATGTTATCATGTCAAACTAGACCAAAATCTCTGAGGAAAGTTTCCAGTACCTTGTTAAATCTATGCCATGAAGAATTAAAGGGGTGGTTCAGGATTTTCAACATCGGACCTCATTTTCAAGTGAGCCTGTTTGTCATTCATCAGTGGAGACCGTTTTCAAAAAAATTCATCCAGTCCTTACTTTTGGATAGTTCGCTGGTGCTAGGCTAGCGCGAGTCAACGGTAGATGCGTTAGCCTGCCATTAAAAACAGTTTTACCCACTCCACAGTACATCAAAAGCAAATCAATTATAACGCCAGACTACCGATATAAATGTCTGTTGAGAGAATAATGTTAGAAATCAAACTACCCTTTCATCGCATTGCAATAGTTATACTTTGTTCCCTGTGTTTATTAGCACAGTCTACAGCAGCGGCGGAGTGATATTAAGTTACCTAGGCAACCGAGACTCCTACTAGCTAGCTAGACGTCCCGACTGTAGTGCGCTTCTTTTCTGTGTTTACTTTTCGGCGCAGTACTAACCGGAGCAAAGTAAAATTCCGCCACTGCTGAGAAACTAGTTCCTGTAAATGTAATGCGATCATTGAGATGCAAGTGTAGTTTGAATTCTAACATTATTCTCTCAACAGACATTTACATCGATAGTCTGGCGTTATATAATTTATTTGCTTTTGGTACTGTGGAGTGGGTAAAACTGTTTTTAATGGCAGGCTAACGCATCTACCGTTGACTCGCGCTAGCCTAGCACCAGCGAACTATCCAAAAGTAAGGACTGGATGAATTTTTTTGAAAACTGTCTCCACTGATGAATGACAAACAGGCTCACTTGAAAATGAGGTCCGATGTTGAAAATCCTGAACCACCCCTTTAAGGCAGTTTTGAAGGCTAGGAAGGCTTCTGTTGATCTAAAAATGGCTGAAATCATGTCACATTGCACATATAAGGACAGAGTGTAAAACAACTAAAACGTATTCTATACATTTTTTGATTCATTAAAACCTAAACCTAAAGTAACAACAATTGCTAAAACTAAAAGTTAAGTCAAATTGAAAAGAGTAAATACTGAAATTAAAGACAGTAGACTGTGATCATACATACCATAGCTGGGAACCACTAACCAATAGCTTCATGTGAATTATCAATAATTTTGGATGTGAGCATGTTTGGTTTCAACACATCAACATAATCGCGACTTCAGGGCATGTTCTGTTTTTACAGAGCTTTGCGTCTGAATGCAATTAGAATCAGGGCCCCGGGGACTGACAGTCACTTGATAATGCATATTTGTGTTGAGCATGACATTTTTCATGCACATGTTAAAAGCATCTTAGACATTCACAAAGTGTGATTGAGTGGTAATGGAATGAAAAGGTGTGACGGTTCTTCATGGTGCTCGTCAGCAAGCGTAGGTTGTGTTCTCACATCCAGTGGAAGGTGGTGAATTTTCATTAGATGAGATCACAGATGAAAAGGCTCTCAAATGCATAGTTCATTTACACAGGCATCAGACATTATTCTCTAATGGAGTCCTGAGGTGTCAGGCAGTTTGCATACCCAGAGACTGACACGTATATACACACACTATAAGCTTTCTAAACTGCATAAAACATTCAAATTCAAGTTATCCGCCGTACAACATTTCGAACATTCTAATATGCCGGTTCTAATACTGAGGACTTATTAAGCAGCACAAGCCTTCAACTCCAGTCTAAGTAACACCTTTCAGCACCAAGGACAGCTCCTCTCATCTCATAGGCATATTTGCCACTTTGCAGATATAGCTTATGAGCAGTTTGAATTTAAATAAAATACATACATGTATACAAGAGAAACTGGCTTCTTACACACCAGTGATGCATCGAGCAGTACATCGATTACAAGCAAGTACCGTGAGCTGCAAATCTGTTTTACAGCCCTTTTTTAGTTGATTTGACAAAATGACTATCAGATGAAGCCATTTTCTTGGGTTCTGTTTACATTATGGCTTTGCGTAATGGCAAACCAATTATAATGCGTAATCACTCTACGATAGTTTCCTGTATTGTGAAACTTTGCTCGCCCATTACCTTTTTACTGAACCATTCAGAATTGGTTTGATTTTCAATTTCAGATTGATTGCATTTTTCACACAGCAAATTGTACTCTGTCATTATCCTAATAATGGCTAATTGCATTTTAAATATGCGATAGATTATAAATTCATATAATGAGGTCTGGCAGTTCATTTGCGCCATAAATCTTTGTCAAGGTAATTTGTGTTTGTAATAATACTTGAGCTTGTGGGCTACTAAATTAATTAAATTGATTGGGCCAAAACCATAAATCAAACTAATATATTTTCTAATTACAGGTTGTCACCTTTTGTGTTTCAGGTAGCTATTTGTCAAGTGGTTGTTAAAGTGGTTTGTGTGCACACGAATACTCAACGGGCTTTGAAAATTAATCAAAGGTAGTGACGGTCCCGCACAGTGCAGGCCGATTAGTGCTTCGAGTGTGTCGTTGTGAGCGTGCACACAAACAGGTACGTTGTGCACTCTGTGAACAAATGGATATGACTATAAATTGATTTCCTACTGTTAATTGGTCAAATATCTAGCAGAGACGAGATGCACTTCCTCTAAAGATTGTGAGATCACTCATCCATTTACAGTTCGGGCTGCTCCACTGACCTGCTGTTATGTACCGGATGTGCGTTCATCTGAGAGCACTAGGACTGTGCTTGCTCCACCTAATCTGATTTGTGTAGTAGGATTGATTACAATGTAATGTCTGTTTCTCTGGGTTAATGTATTAATGTAGCCAGCTCTTTGACTGCCTCAGTGCCAGACAGACACTAGAGTATCGATTTATGCCTTTTCTTGTCTAATTACTAGGACGGAGAGCTGTACGACAGGCTGTTGGGAAACCTTACCAAACTGCACTCAGCCAAGCTTGAAAATTACATCCATAAATGCAACTCTTCTTACTCGGTTGTTTTCAGTGCACAAGCCATAATGGCTTTGCAATAATGAGGTTTAGCAACACTAGGATAATTTAAGACTCATCGGTAGGTTTCCACCTCTAATTGAGCTGTGGAGCGATATGTATGAAGGTTGCAGTATTGAAACGATGATGCAACAAAGACTGTAACCATCTCTGCATCTCCTTTCATGACAATGCAAAATGGATTTCATTTAATTCTTTACCTTTTTTGCCCTCGTACAGCATAATAGCAGGAGACGGGACTAAAACGGGGTTTCAAATGAAGAGCTTATGTTTAGCAGGCGGAAGCTGAGGTAGCAGAGATAATATTTCCCAATATTGATCTTTCATGCTCTCATTCCAAACTCAGAAACGGACCTGAGGGATCAGAACACAATGTTAACAGAGTCATTAAACAGCAGCGAGATTGCATAGGTCAAGCCTGTGTGTTCGTTCCTCTGCTCAAATGGCCATGTATCACGGCTGATAATCCTCATAAAGTACCTATCCAAACTTCAGATTGCCCTTCACATCTGAAGGCTTCTGTTCTGTTCAGCAACTGTGTAGAGGAAAAAGTAACATAAGAGAGAGCAAGTAAGAGGAAATGGAGAGAGAGAGGACTGAAAAAGACAGAAACTTACAGTACCATGGAGAGAGAGAGACAAGAGATTAAGACCCTGTCTGCAGTGCCATCTAGTGGCCATGTGAATATTAAAAACTGGGATCTTGTGCTCCACAGAGCAGTACGATTCTCTTTCTTCCCTGCTATTCTTCCTTCCTTGCTTTTCCTCCAGCTGCATTGTTGAGACTTGTTGTGCAACTTGTCAAACTTCTACTCATTTTCTACCCAATTTCCCCTATGTCACTCTGAGGGATGGATGGGGCAAATCACAACAGACATGAAAGCCTCTCTCTCCCCGTCCCTAGCCTTCTCCTCGGCAGGATTCCTGTGATTTCATCATCTACATGTTTCCACCAACCCTCCTGCGTTCGGATTATGCCTCTTCCCATCAGGGGACACCTGGGAACCGAGAACACGAGTTGGGAGATAAAGAAGGAAATAGAGCGAGAACAGACAGGGAGAGGCATGATTGCCACGGGAACAACAGGAAAAAACAGACGGTGACATGGTGAGGAGGTGATAATGTCCGATGGCCTCTTGGTTCTCCTCAGATGCTGATAGACCCCGGAGCCTGTGGCAAGGCGCGTGATGCGTATCCCCTGGCACCGACTCACGGTGGCCCTCACTCGCTCTCTCCTTGGCAGCACCCAGAATCCTCCAGGATTAATCACACCCTGGTTGCATGGCATCTGTCGCCCCCAGCTTGGCCAACTGCACAGCATGACATGATTAAACGTCCCCAGGCATGGAGCTCGCGCGGCGGAGAGCGACTCTCCAGCCCCACCAGCCTCAGATTGCTCACTCAGGGCAGGGAAGGAGATACAGAGCAGCATAAGTCTCCATACTCCCTGATATCCACCTAGAGAACTTAAAAAGGAATGAGGAAAGGAGTGAGATCATATCAGAGTACTGCAGCTTGTGTTTGATCACTATACTATTTCTCTTTTTTTCTCTCTTTATGCCTTTTTTCTTTTATTATCAGGATTTTGCTCTTTGCTTTTCCCCTCGTCTTTGTCTTGTTTAATTAAATCATACAGTGGAATGCACGACACCTCTTTTGACCATAATACTTTTGATTTAGACCTTTAGTTGGTGTCAGCACAGCCTACTAAGAAGCATACAATATTTGTGCTCTTCTTTTATGGCTGCCTTTTAGTCTCCGTCTGCACTTCAAAAAGGGAATCAAAGCCGAATAGCAGAGCAAGGTCATCGGCTACCATCTCGCCTTACCCTCACACCGACAGTGGCATGAAAAGAATATTTGAAGAAACAAATTGAATAGGTAGTTCAAATATGTGCAATGATGCAATTATTTTGAATACAATGCTCAAATGGCTTCAATAAACTCTAATAATTAAGTTTTAGCTCTAAACTTTTTCCTGTTTTTCTATAGAAGCACAGTGACTGGAAGCATTTCTTCATTCTCCTGCTTATGGCTACAGAACCAGAGCACATATTAATAATTCAGCAAGTTTAAGTTCAGTTAAAATATGCATTCTAATTGGGCTTAAGTGTAAGCACTCGACACTTAGTAGGTCTGCTGCCATTTTTTCCTACCCTGACATATTTGATAAACTTGATCCAGTTTTATCATGTTGAAATATTTATCTTAACTGTACTGGTGATTTATAAAAAAAAAAAAAAAAAAAAAAAAATGCGATCAACAGGATTGTTAAATGACACATTTAAGTCATGCATGGTGCCAGGGGATACAACTAAGATGGTTTTTGAGTAATTCAGACTTGAGGCTCCTATGCAGATTTTGCTGTTCGGCTTCCAGACAGCAAGAATTACCTTATTAATTATATGTTGTTGTTTTTTTTGTTTTTTTACCTGGCTGTAAAGTAGGATTTGTGCTCATTTACTTCAGACTGAATTAACTTCAGAATTAACTTCAGTCCAAAGCTTGAAGTCTTACCGGAAGTAGAAGGCAACAGTTGAACTTTACACTACTGTACCTTTTAAAAATTTGAGGTGAGTGCGAATTTTTTTTTTTTTTTTTTTTTTTTTTTATGTTTTTGAAAGTAACATTTATTTGACCAAAAACAGTAAAAACAGCAATATTGTGAAATATTAATAACATTTAAAATAACTCTTTTCTGTTTTTTTTTTTTTAAATGTAATTCATTGGATGCCAAAGCTGAATTTTGAGCTGCATGCCATTACTTAATGTGACATGATCTTTCAGAAATAATTCTAATATGCTGATTTGCTGCTCAAGAAACAGTTCTTCTTCTTCTTATTATTATTGTAGAAAACAGTTGTTATACTTAATATCTTTGTTAAAAGCCATGATATGTTTGTCTTTGATGAATAGGAAGTTCAAAAGAACAACATTTATTTGAAATAAAATTTCTTTGTAAAAATGTATGTCTTTACTGTAATTTTTTCCCATTTCGATAGATTTAATGCATCTTTGTTCTAAAAGTATTAATTTCGTATAACTCTTAAACAGTAGTGTATATATAATATAGTTTATAAAGAAATTGAATAACCTGTAGTTTGTAGTGTAGGCCTTACGTCTGAGATGTTCATTGTGTTTGAACTGATTTTAAGAATGGCACACTTGATTTACTCAAAGATCTTGCTGTAAATACTTTCAAGCAAGAGTATATCTTTACGCCCGTTCACACATACTCCGTTTGCAGTGCGTATGCGGTGCGTATTTTTTTCCGTACCCATGTTAACAGGTTAGAGCTTTCACACTGCGTGCGGTTGCAGTCCGTTGATCCGTTCCAGTTGCGGTGTGTATACAGCAGTGCAGCGATCGTTTCCGCACCGAGTCTATTTTTGCTGTGCTGCAAACGCTGAATTAAAGTGACAGCGCATGTTTCGTGGTCAAAATGAACACAGATTGACCTGAAAATGTAGTAATTTCACCATAAATGCGATTAATTAAATAAAATGTAGTAATCTCACCATAAATGTATTTAATTAAATACTACTTTTTTTTTTTTTTTACTTTAAGACCGGGGTAAAACAAGGAAAACTACAATTTACCTCAACAAGGCGACATAATGAACGGCACTCGTCTCATTCGTGGAGGTGGAAAAACAAGTTCTTTGTGACATGCAAGATTTATTGTATTCAAATTTAAATGCAAAAGAAAAGGCATGAGAGTCGGCTGTTTTTGTCAATTTTAAGTTTTAATTTAAAATGTTTGCGATTTTTATATATGTTAAATATTTGACCACTTGCTTGAGGAACTTAATATAAGTAGAAGTAATGCATTGAATAATAGGCCTACGTTGTTTAAATTGTGTTTAAACGTGCACACGTCTAAAATACAATTTACTTCAACAATGCAACATAATGAACAACACTTGTCTCATTTGTGGAGGTGGAAAAACAAGTTCTTTGTGACATGCAAGATTTATTGTATAAAGATTTAAATTATGCAAAAGAAAGGGTATGAGTCTGCTGTTTTTGTAAATTTTAAGTTTTAATTTAAAATGTAGTCTATGCGATTTTAATATAAGTACATGCTTAAATATTTTACCACTTGCTTGAGCAACTTAATATATAATTATATATAAGTAATGCATTGAATAATACGTCGTTTAAATTGTGTTTAAACGTGAATATGTCTATTATAGAGTGTATATGTGTACAAAGAGAATCGCAATGCTGACAAAAAAAACTTTTTAAAAATAAAAGTTGCTGATAACTTCTGGATTTGAAATACAAATAGTGAGTATGTATTTGTGGTACAGCAGTGGATCAGTTACGCACTGCAAACGCAGCATATGTGAAAGCACTATAGCGCGTGCTGCTCCTGCACCGCACACGGAGTATGTGTGAAACGGGCGGGGAGCTTATATTTGCAGAAAGTAACCAATGAGAGTACAGGAGAGGTTGTGCAGAAGTCCTTATATGGAGGTGGTTTGGGCATGTATTATGTTAATTATTAACTGTGCCTTATATAGCAACAGAAGTATGCAATTTTTTTGTGATTGGGCACTTCTGATTCATTAGCTGCTCTAGTAAAAAACTGTAAGAATAACAAAATGCAGTAAATGGTCAAATAATTTGTGCTATACAAACCAGTGTTTATGATTATGATAATGAATTTAAATAATTGTTATAACAAATAACAGTTTTCAATATCAAGCAGCATAACGGACAGTTTTTGTACAGCTAAAGTAACTGGAAGTGGATGAGACTGAAAGCCTTGACACAATCAGGTTACAATGACCCACTCTTACGTTGAGAATAAGGTGAATTGCCTAATTTTCATCAACATTAGAAGGAGGGTAAGATACAAATGAATGTTCATAAATCTGTTATAAATCCGGTTGCATACTTTTCCTTGCACAACTTGAATTCAAAATAGAACGAGAGATAATAGATTGAGAAACTTGTGGACATGCATGTTTAATGGAAAAGGATTAGTATGAGACTCCACTGTCATGTCAGTGTGTAATGCATTCTCTTGCAGTGAGTGTCTGACTATTGGACTTCTTATTGATCAAAGAGCAGAGGGTCATAGGAATAAATAATATAGATCCTTATTCTTTCTGTCTCCCTCTCTTGTTGCCTATCTCTGGTGTGATTGTAGAAGCAGAGCAGCAGCACGCACACACTTAAATACATGAACGGATGTGCTCAAGGGTGGAAACGGAAGTCCACAATTATACTGTGATGAATGACACGCTATTGAATGGTAACTTGCGCATTCAAGCACACAAACACACACATTTACCTTGGCATTGTAGGTGTGGAGTGATGGTTAGTCTTTCTGGAGTGGTCTAGAAGCTTTGATCCTTCTGTCATCAGTACGTTTTTCTTCTCACGGCTCGCTGAAATAATACATAGCAGGCAGAACACCACAGCAACTGTGCTTTGTTGCCATGGCAATCACGAAGAAACTAATTATTACCTGGCGGGGTGGAGATAAGGCTTAGGAACAGAGAGAGAAAGAGAGAGTGTGTGCATGTGTTTGAGAGGCACAGAGAAGTGATAGAATGTAAGCGGAAGAAAATGAGCAGATATAGAGGCGGCCAAGCAGAGTATGAGAACAGTATACAAAGAATCACTCATATCCGAATGGAAAAGCTTCCTTGAAAGATTAAGGCAGCCCACTGCCTGCAGGGCACAATGCCTCTGGCCTTGCCTCACCTGCTGAGAGAACACACCAGCAGATCAAGAGGAGCTGTAGACTCATGCTAAAGAGCTAAACGGAAATGTGAGAGTGGGGGAACTGAGAGAGAGAGGCTACACTTAAAGTTGCATCCATGGTCTCATAAAAAAAAAAAATACACCAGTCTATCAAAAGAAGCGCATGGTCAATCTTTTGTTATAGTAGTTGACACCGAAGTTCATACAAGTACACCGAAGTTTTTGCTCCGCCACCTACATAAAGACATCAGTGAATTGCATTTGTCAGCTGTCTGGAGCATGCAAACACAGACACTGCGCTGTTATACTACAGTAAATATCAGCAGTCTTGAAATGCCACTTGTCTAATCAAATTAAAGGACCCAAACTAACTAATGTGTAATTGACTCACTTGATATGTATTTGTGTTCTTGTAATGACTGTCTTTTGCATATGTATGTACGTAAAGTTCTCGAGAATAGGCTGTCTTATCTGTCATCGAAGGTCCTAACGAACACCTCATTTGCTTAATTTACCCCATATGTGCCTTTAACCTTTTTAAACCATTTCTTTAGCTTTAATTTCAATCTTTTTTTTCCATTATTGAACCAGTTGAAAGATGTTCATTTTTGTATTGCAAACCTTATACATCTTCAGAAATAGTTACATTTCTATCTTTTAACGTGAATGTTTTCATTAAGTGTGTAACACATACTCAGAATTCATCCTCTGCATTTAATCCATCCAAGTTTTGTTTTGTTTTTTTATTTAATTAAATTTTATATTTTAATAATAAAAATAAATAGTCTGACTCGGAACTGCTCATAGTGGTATACATTTATCTTCCTTAAATAACCGTATGACTCATTCAGAGTAGCAGGAAAGGCTCCGTTTTGTACAAATGTTTAATGTTAACTGACTCCATACCCAGTTGTCTGGTGCCAATAAACATTGATAAATCAGTATAATATATTATAATTAAATAGTTTCATTTGTCAAACTGCAGTGGAAAAACTGTTAGACACAAGAGCAGGTATGTTGCCCTGCCTTCACATTCTGACTGTGCCAATCATATGGCAGCCATTTTGTTGTCGGCACGACTCGGCAGGCAGTGTGAAGAGTGGCAGCGCAGGGCAGACAGGCCTTAAAAGTCTCGACCTGTAATAGAGCGGACCACAGAGCGTGGCAGAAGGAGACTGGCGTCCATTTTGGGGGGAATTGGGGAGTAATCCGCAGGCACTCAGAACAATAAGCGCCCATGACCAGCATGATGGAGTCGATATCCAGTCTTCTGAGCTCATAAGCCCACAGACGCCAGTCCACTGTGCACCGGAGCACAGAGCGAATCTCCCAAAGCATACAGGCTGCTCTCATACTGATACAGACACACACAGACACACAACATGGTCAGTGAAGGGAAAAGATTTGTACACATTCTGAAACTTATTTGAACTGCCTGCACACAAACAAAACTAAGATGTAAGAATAAAAACTGAAAAAATATTTTTTCACAATGTAGGCTAGTGTGATTCATTTTGCACTTGAAAATCAAAAAGGCATAATAATTCACCTCAAACTTTAATGAGCCACCTATATCCCAGACCTATATCCCAAAATATCAAATGGCAAATCCCACATGGAGTATTTCCACTAGTGGTATGTAAATATTTAAATGTAATTAAATTAATATTTTCTGCATTTTTGATCAAATAAATGCAGCCTTGGTGAGCATAAGAGACTTTCAAAAACATTTTTAAAAAATCGTGCCGACTTTTGAATGGTACTGTATGAAAGCTTGGCATATAAGGAAAATACTTATTTACTGATTTATCCACCCTAGCTCTCCATGAGAGAAGTTAATGTCATATTTGCAAACAGATTGTGCTTTTGAGATCCAATTCACAAAATTAATCTGAGTGATTCATTCATAAATTACACTGATTCTATTCTCTAGTTGCATAAACATTTGGAACAACATGAGGGTGAGTAAATGATGACAGAGTTTTCATTTTCAGGTGAAAATTTGATCTAAAATGCATACATGATCTTAGATGAAGATCAGTTGTTGAAGGATCCATTAAGCAGAATCTGTGCTCGTCTGTGTGCATATTTCTTCCGTAAAGAGAGGGAAATCAGCTCTAAGTTTGCACAGCTATTAAACTTTTAAAAAGACTGTCGTTGAGGATGTTTTATACATGAAGCATTTACAGCTGTAAACCTCGACCTAGGTATGGCACTTATCAGAGAGCATAAATCACTCATTTCAGATTAAGTAATGTGGCACCTGATACTGATGAGCCAGACAGGCCAGCATGACAGCTGCTCTTCCTCACCACAGGGCAGCTACTTCCCTTCAAATGTGTAAAGCTGTCTGTAATGACAGGAAAGAAGTGCACTTATTCTGGTAATGTGTCCGAGAAGTGCACTGATGAAAAGATTTCTTTGCTCAGGGTCTGAAGCCGCACAAAGGAACAAGAGACGGCGAGAGTAAAATGGGTGCTTTCGCCGGCGCTATTTGCCCACCGTATCAAACGGCACCAGACAGGTTTTACACTCTCTGTATAAATTAACCTCCATTGAAAATGAGTTTGCTACTTATGCATGTAGCTATCCAAATTCAATTTTCTGTGGATAATTCTAATGTGGTGCAAGCGTAGTGAGAATATATTTGCATGCATACACAAGGAGAGGAGAAAGACCTGAATTGAGAACTCCAGTCGAGCTTATTACCCTCATGCCAAGAATGTGCCGGCTAGCAATTAATCATATTTTCACTTCGGGTTAGAATACTGATTTTGATCTTTTGAGGTGAGGTGGGGGGGAGGTGGGGGGGGGGGACTTTTATTCTCAGAACAGAAAATTCCCACTGTCAAGATAATGGCAGAAAATGTAGTATCTACCTGCACCTGTACACATGTCCACATGGTCTCACGACTTTGGTGAGATAAAGGCTAATTGGCTTGTCGCGAACATTCCCTCATTGGCTCCGTGTGACATAGGTGTCAATGGTGGAGGGAAATAAGTGAGAAACAATGATCCTGCCTTGGCCTGTGTTAATATTAGACCCAGAGTTGCCAAGTCTGCGCATTGTATGCGAATTTGTATTTGGGCAGTCGCTATTTCCAGAATACAGCTTGCGTATTTGGGATTGTCAGTGGTTGGCATTGTTAGTGGTTTGAAGACTACGTTACTGAACTTTTTTTAACAGTCCTACAAAAAGTACTTATTTTGTATAAGTACTTATTTTGACATCTGAAGTAAGTAGATTCAGCATCTTTGTGTCATTACAAGCGGCTTTTGATGCAACAGAAATGCAATAAATAAATAATAATAAATAATAATAATATTATTCATAGCCATCAATGCACATGCATTATATTTGTAAATAATATTAGAAAGCTAGGGGAAATAAAGTTGATGTGTCTAATGAGTTTTGAGGGCCATAAAATCCCCATTTTTCCCCATATGTTTTTTGTCATTTGGTCCTTGAATAATGTGCTGGAGTTGGAGGACTTTTTGACGGGGACAAGAAACGGTTCACAGAACGAAAACGAACAACTTTTTGGCGGAACATAATAGAAAACTGGAACAAAATTCCTTTCAATCATTCCAGAGTGAATTCGTTATTTTTAAATAAGTAGGCTCTAATTAATAAAGTTATTATTTTGTTCTGATAAATTGTCAATGACATTGATATCAAAGAAGCAAAAATATATATTTTTACTGTAAACATTCCACTTCTGTTTGTTGATTGCTTTTATTGCCCACTTGAATGCATGAGAGAAGGCGTTTATCTATTTTTCTGTGTATACTTCAATTGAAGGCACACCGGTTGGCACCCTCTGCAGACACCACCCCACAAAACCAGGAGTCACTTATTTTGGGACTGCTTTTCCGGACTGGGTTGCATAGTTTGGGTTTGTTTTGTCCGACCAGTTCGCTTATTTCTCTAGCGAAACTTGGAAACACTGATTAGACCTTGAATGAAGTCTGTGCATGTGCGAGTGTGTTCGATTCTGGTGTATCCTTCAATGAATAGACAATGAATAGGCTGTGATAATCACTGTGTCAAGCAGATGGGCTTAGCTGTAATTAAAATGTTCAATTTCAAATGCGATAAGCATTGTGTTTTAATGGAAACTCTGAGGATCTCAGCATTTATAAATGATTCTCTCGGGGAGGATCTAATGTGTTCACATTAGGTCATTATTACAATTACAGTTTCATGTCTAGCATGTTCTTTGCACTCTTTAGTTGGTTGGAAGTCTACTGTACCTACTGTAATTTTCTAAATATGGCTCTTATTTCCACTAACTATTTCTAGCAGTATAATTATGGGGAGGAAGTTAAACTAATTTATTTGGCATACAATAATGGTGGCATTAGCTGGTATGCATGTAGTAATGGATTTTTATTGTTGTTCAAAACTGTACTGATGTGTTTAAAAAAAAAAAAAACGTTAATGTTTGTCAAAAGAATAGAATGCACTGATATTACATTTCCGGCCAATAAGACAATAATTATTTCATGTTACGGCTGATTGATAATAAATGGTTGATATTAAAATTCTATACTAACTAAAAAATTGCAAAATGAACTGCTAAAAACTGAAATAAAGCACTTAAATATCTAATATCAGTCAATACTGTGTACTAATTTTGGCCAGTAACCACTATTATACGGATATATCATGCATTTCTAAATAGAATATCTGCTTCATTATCATTCAACGTACTAATCAATTATCAACATTTGAGCGTGTTATTTATTTTTCTCCTCTATTTTGATTCCTGTGTGTGCATGTTTATGCTAAATCTGTGTAGCAACTGCGAAACACAGTGAATTAAAAAACACATCAAAGCAGCAAATGAATACGTAGTAAAGTTGCTCTAGACCCACTGCACCCATCTTGTATTTGAAAATGTCCAACTATATCTCAGAGTCCCTTTCAAAACATCACTGGTAACAAATTCGGTAGGAGGAAGAACAAACCACGTTCAATATGCGCTTTTTTCTTTCCTTTCTTTTCTATTTTCACGTCCTCCATCACTGCATCCCGAAATCCCTCTCCACATTTCCACAAGCCTTGTACATTTGATCACAACAGAGGTCAGATTGGTCTAAACTCTAGATTTCCCTTTGAAGCCTGCTGTTTTGCACTCTATACAAGTTCTGGATGAATTATACATGTCTCTATGCTGTCATAATTAAGCTTTAACACACCTTTCATTTTATCTTTTTTAGTTGAAAAGTTTCACTTGGTTTCACTTTGGAGTCTCTGTCTCTTTATATACAACCTAATTTAAAATCCTCATTTTCTGTTCACTTCTGACTTTGTTTGTTTGTTGTTGTGCCTCCCAGCCAAAAAAGTTATTCATTTTCTCTATGCTCATTAATAAACCAAGTATAATTTTAGAATTATATTATAGTGAAACAAAATCAACTAAAACCAATTTCCCACTGTTTATCCTTTACATCAGAAGGAGTTAATGAGCTAAACCTTCGTGTGGAGACCAGGACTTGAAATATACATTGTAAACCAGCCCCACTGGCTTGAATCTATTGCTTAAAGTTGTGAAACCAGGGCGAGTCAAATATCAAATCGAGGAGTCACCCTCTATGAAATTAGCTTGGAATGAAAGTGTTATTGTCCATGACAGGCAATCATGTTTAGCTCTGTGGGAGACTTAGATGGGGATGACTTCAGCTTTGATCGTTTATTTTTTTTTTTCTCTGTTCTTTTTCTTTTTCTTCCTCTTCTACTCTGACTGTGTTCAGCATAAAAGGCATGCTCTTGTGAGATGGTGTAGGTGGACAGCTTTGCTTTTTTGAAGGTCTCTGAGAAAAGGTCTCTCACTTCGGTGCTACAACTTAAAAACTTGCCATACTGCTCAAGTTTAATGGAGTTCTTAGAAAATCTGAAATAAATGAAATTACAGATTTTAAACTAACGCTCAGTTATCCGGGTTATTTTAGTTCCCCAGGGCAAAGAAAGCTGGTTTATATAAGCACTTCATTCATATTGAGCTTTTTAATCTTAAAGCACCTTGTTTTCCAGAAGATTTTGAAAGATTAGAACTAAAATTTAAAACTTGTTCACACCAGTAACACAGAATCTATTGCAATGGCTGTAATTTCTTAAAGTGATTTGGAACAACATATTTGACGTACTGTAATTTCGACATATGATCTTGTTTGAATGCACATATAAAAGAATATAAATAAGATCCAATAAAACAAGACAAACTATGCCCTATCTCGCCAACACCACCACGTAAAACTGTCAGTTTGTGAAAATATATTCAATATTAAAATTCAATATTGCAGTACTATATCAATAAAATATGTATTTGCATTTATTTTGAATGTAGTTTGAATGTAGTATCATATAAATAAATTATATATATATATATATATATATATATATATATATATATATACAGTGGGGAGAACAAGTATTTGATACACTGCCGATTTTTGCAGGTTTTCCCACTTACAAAGCATGTAGAAGTCTGTAATTTTTATCATAGGTACTCTTCAACTGTGAGTGACGGAATCTAAAACAAAAATCCAGAAAATCACATTGTATGATTTTTAAGTAATTAATTAGCATTTTATTGCATGACATGAGTATTTGATCCATCAGAAAAGCAGAACTTAATATTTGGTACAGAAACCTTTGTTTGCAATTACAGAGATCATACGTTTCTTGTAGTTCTTGTCCAGGTTTGCACACACTGCAGCAGGGATTTTGGCCCACTCCTCCACACAGATCTTCTCCAGATCCTTCAGGTTTCGGGGCTGTCGCTGGGCAATACGGACTTTCAGCTCCCTCCAAAGATTTTCTATTGGGTTCAGGTCTGGAGACTGGCTAGGCCATTCCAGGACCTTGAGATGCTTCTTACGGAGCCACTCCTTAGTTGCCCTGGCTGTGTGTTTCGGGTCGTTGTCATGCTGGAAGACCCAGCCACGACCCATCTTCAATGCTCTTACTGAGGGAAGGAGGTTGTTGGCCAAGATCTCACGATACATGGCCCCATCCATCCTCCCCTCAATACAGTGCAGTCGTCCTGTCCCCTTTGCAGAAAAGCATCCCCAAAGAATGATGTTTCCACCTCCATGCTTCATGGTTGGGATGGTGTTCTTGGGGTTGTACTCTTCCTCCTTCTTCTTCCAAACACGGCGAGTGGAGTTTAGACCAAAAAGCTCTATTTTTGTCTCATCAGACCACATGACCTTCTCCCATTCCTCCTCTGGATCATCCAGATGGTCATTGGCAAACTTCAGACGGGCCTGGACATGCGCTGGCTTGAGCAGGGGGACCTTGCGTGCGCTGCAGGATTTTAATCCATGACGGCGTAGTGTGTTACTAATGGTTTTCTTTGAGACTGTGACTCTCTTCAGGTCATTGACCAGGTCCTGCCGTGTAGTTCTGGGCTGATCCCTCACCTTCCTCATGATCATTGATGCCCCACGAGGTGAGATCTTGCATGGTGCCCTAGACAGAGGGAGATTGACCGTCATCTTGAACTTCTTCCATTTTCTAATAATTGCGCCAACAGTTGTTGCCTTCTCACCAGGCTGCTTGTCTACTGTCCTGTAGCCCATCCCAGCCTTGTGCAGGTCTACAATTGTATGCCTGATGTCCTTACACTGCTCTCTGATCTTTGCCATTGTGGAGAGGTTGGAGTCTGTTTGATTGAGTGTGTGGACAGGTGTCTTTTATACAGGTAACGAGTTCAAACAGGTGCAGTTAATACAGGTAATGAGTGGAGAACAGGAGGGCTTCTTAAAGAAAAACGAACAGGTCTGTGAGAGCCGGAATTCTAACTGGTTGGTAGTAGGGTCAGTAAAGCCGGTTCCTTGATTAGTAGTAAATCGCCATCACCTGCTTTCAGATGGAGCGGCATTCACTACAAAGAGCCGTAGTTAACTGACAAGCTGAGCCATATCGCATTAATTATCGCAGGCGATACGTCCGCGATATTAATGCGATATGGCTCAGCTTGTCAGTTAACTACGGCTCTTTGTTGTGAATGCCGCTCCATCTGAAAGCAGGTGATGGCGATTTACTACTAATCAAGGAACCGGCTTTACTGACGAGATGCGCCTAACAATGTCATGAGATATATCGCCCAACCCTAGTTGGTAGGTGATCAAATACTTATGTCATGCAATAAAATGCAAATTAATTATTTAAAAATCATACAATGTGATTTTCTGGATTTTTGTTTTAGATTCCGTCTCTCACAGTTGAAGTGTACCTATGAAAAAAATTACTACATGCTTTGTAAGTAGGAAAACCTGCAAAATCGGCAGTGTATCAAATACTTGTTCTCCCCACTGTATGTATATATATATATATATATATATATATATATATATATATATATATATATATATATATATATATATATATATATATATATATATATGAATGAATGATACCCCCACTGACACACTCACTTATTAACATTTCCAAAAACAGACATAAGCTAGGTGGAAGAAACTGAAAATATTTGATCAGCTATTTCTGAGTGCAGGAAGGACAACATAGAAGAGACTCTTCATTGTGTTTATCACACCATAATTGAGTCTAATTATAAATCCATTTATCTTTCTTTCCATCTCTTTCATTGGATGACATTCAATCAGTGAGTTGCAAGCAAGGCCTCCATACCTCTCGTCAGCTGAAGAAATGGAGGACTAGAATTAGGGTTGGATTAGGGTGGTGACTCCTCTGCCAGGGCCGCAAGTGCTTTGATGACACCACGCAATCGTAATGGGCTTTTCACGGTACGCACACCTAATCATCCATATCAAAACCCTTTCAGAAAGGCAAAATGGAGAGCCAGAGCCTCCCTTATTTATTTGATTTCTTTCACATTAAATTATATGGGATTTAGAAAAGGGATTAAATTTTTACACTTGTAAGAAGCCTTAGCCACTTAATTAAGACAGAAAATAATACTGCAATTATTTTGTCCCTCTACTTCTTGCATTGTGAGGGCAAATCCATACAGCCATTGAGCGTTTAGCTAATTAGAACAGAGCAAACTTGCACTTTGAATGACAATGGACTCTGAAATGTCTGTAAGAGCATAAACTAAGTTAAAGTATTTATTTGTGGATTCTATCCTTCATTTCTCATTAAACCCAGAAGCTGTAAATGTAAATGGCTTTATCGAGTAGAGTTTAAATTCTCTATTCAGGGACATCAAAACAAAAATAAAGTATGTTTTCAGTCACTTCAGAAAAATTGAAAAGTGGCTGGAATGTTGTCTTAAGGGTCATTTAAACAAGCTGTCTAGAGGAATCTGCAAGCAGATGTTCCTGTGGCTGGTGTGCAGTCATGATGCAAATGTAAGAGTGTAGCAGCCAATGGGAGATCAGGTGCTGACACAACTTCCTCCTCTTTTTGCTGGACAGAGCAAAGCATTATCCAGATGGACTGGTAAGAACTTCTAGAAAGAATTTCTCTCTATTTTCTGTCAGGTCTTTTTTACTTTTACTGACAGCTGTGAGAAGAAATACAAAACAAAACAGCTTCCTCTAATTTACACCTCACTCACTTTGCTCTTCTGAATACCGATAATGACGTAAAATAAAATGATGTTTGTCTCCTGTTTCCCAAAGAAAGTAATATGAGAAAGTAAACAATATTTGTGGAACAATCTTTTTTTCTTTTTTTCTTGTACAAACTAGCTGTAAAAAGGTGAAAAAAGGCTTGAGAGTAATTGATTGGGAGCCCAGTCATACTTTATTTTGTTAATGACATTTAAGGGAAAAATAATCAGAGACAAAAAGATGTATCACTTTGTATCTCATATGGTCCATGGTGCAGTCTACAAGCCTTCTTTTTTTTTTAGAAGTTACCCACTCCTTCACTTTCAGCTATACCTTCACCCGCTGTAACCAACATACTATGAAATTATCTCACTTATATTGTGTTGTTTTAGTAGCCATACTAAGGTTGTATTCAGTCAGAAAGCCGTAGGGGTACTTCACACTTGGTGCACAGTCAGCCTGTCATATAGGCTACAGAAAAGAGAGAGGACATTTAAAGGAGGAGGGGAACCATGTTCTCCTTAAGGGAATATGAAATGCAAAAGGAAAAGGTCAGGCGTCTAAGCCCTGGCAGCTGGTATTTGCAGCTAAGTCTTCACCCATGACTTCAGTGGCAGCTCAGTGTACAACCAGGTGAGCTGAAATGCTCAAACGAGTGCCGAAACCTTTCCGCGAGCCTAAATACAATGCAAATAACAGAAAAGTTGGACTATGAAGGGACTATGTCAGTGTCAAATCCAAGAGGGATTTTCAGTTTCCTCCAGAATTGAGATGATGATTAAAGTCTGATTGGCCAGGAATCACATTTGATGTGGAGGTTAGGCTGTTTTATTTATTTATTTATTTTTCTTTCATGCATTTTTAAGAACACGATGTTAGGTTGGATGTATTTTAGTATATTTTCTGTTGAACTGAAAGTTCAATCAGTTATAATACCAGGTATTTCATTTAAAGGTACACAATTTGTTTTGTTCAAAATTAACTACATTTAAATGAGTCGACTCATCAATCCTTAAATTTTAGACCTGACTGGATGGTTTTCACAGGACATTGCGTGCATACGTCACTGGCACAGAAAGTCGCATCTCTAAGCATGACTTTAATTGTCTTTCATGTCTTATTGCGCTTGAATGGTTGAATACAAACACTGTTATATCAAAATGCCCATGTGTGGAGTATTCATGTAAACACAGCCGGTTATGTCTCAAGTGAAAGTAAACAGTTGGGTGTAAACCGGATGTGCATCAGTATAACGGATCAGTGCGTTTGGTCTTAAAGTGACAGCAGCCTAATATACGGCTGCTCTGTGTCATTAATGTTAATCAGACAAAAGATAAAATAACTTACTGCTCTTGACTGAATAACTTTCTGTCTGTAACTTAACTGAGAATAAATTCATATTAAATGAATGCAGTGAAGACTGCAATATTTTATTTTTACATTTGATTATTACATGTCTGTACTAATTCTAACTACATGTTAAATATACCTGTTGTACCTGAAAAACTTAATTTGTTTAATTCTTACTTTTGTTATATTATATATGTCCTATTGATTGCAATTTGCTGCTTCTTTCTTATTTTTAAAAACAGAAATTATATAACATAACTATATCGTGATATATATTGTTATACGTGAAATAAGAATTTGGTCAAATCGCCCACCCCTATAAGCAGTTAGGATGACCATATTCATCCGCAGTCACGCAGAGCCAAAGCAAAACCAAAACAATGTTATTCTGCAAAATGCAGGAAAAATTACACAATGTACCTTTAAGGCATAATTCAGTTATCTCTTAAAAAGTGTCAATACTGGAACATTGAAGGTAATGTGTGCCTTGAGAAAACAATTGATTGGTTTACTGTATGCAGTCATATCTTTCATAATATTGCAATAGTCTCTTATGACAGTAATTTAATGTGAGCTCATGAACATTAAAACATTATATTCTTAATTTCACATGTTTATGCATCACACACTTCTCTTTTGCACTTCTCTAGTATAGATATTATCCAATGCATTTTTGATACCGATAAAAAAGGGAGAAGCATGCAGAAGCATGCTTGCAAATAAAGGCTTGGGTTTGAGTGCACTGCATGCATCCTCACAAGGGTTTAATTTTACTGAGCTGAGCTGGTCTAATCTTACTTCCCTGTGACATTTGAAAAACCACAGCATATTCAGATTTAGTGTGAACAGAGTTTTAGTTTGAGTCCAATAAACATTTTAAATGGGCATCGCTGTGATTTGTGGTTTTTCCATTATGAGAAACGGTTTCATTCATTAGAGGAAGGTGGTTGTGTATAGAAAAAGGCATGAATATTTGTTTTGGCAGGACTCAAGTTAAGTGTAGATCTATTTGTGAGTCAATCTGTCTACTTTCATCTCTACCCAGGCTTACTGTGGGATAACCGATAACTGGCTAGCTCAGGTAAACAAGACCAAGAGACAAGGCAATTGCTGACCAGGCTTGTGTTTCAGGTCTATCTTTCTTTCTTTCTCTCTCTCTCTCTCTCTCTCTCTCTCTCTCTCTCTCTCTGACTGTGTGGTCTGTTTAATGGGTATTTGCTTTACACAGCCTGACCTAATATAAAGCAGTGAGGCGTGGAGGTGTGGACTGTGCAGCTGTAGAGCTGAGCTCAGGGAATGGCATGGATTACTGGCCCACTCTGTGTACACCAGCAACCTTTAGAGGATTAAAATAAAAGCTTCAGTCAAGTTTTCACAAACTCACCCGTGGTCAAACATAGTTACATGGGTCAATTTGAGTGCCAGCATACTAAATGATGTGAACAGATTCTATCCCAGAGATGAAAACAAACAAATCCACTGTATCTAATTCAATCTAATGTCCTAAAGCCAGCGTTGCAATGTTTATGTTAGTGATTGTTTTTGCTATAGTCTATAACATCCCCGTAAGCTTTTTGAATGCTTATGTTCATCATGCCCTGCTCTTTTGAACAACACGTAAATGCAAGCCAAAGATTAGCATGAAACCAGCATAAACCAGTATGGACTAACATGTAAATTCATGCAACCGTATACTACCCTATAAAAGTTTGCGGTTGGTAAGATTATTATTTATTTTATTTTTTTCACAAATATAGTAAAAACAGTAATATTGTGAAATAATGTTATAATTTAAAAGAACTGTATTTTATATATATATATATATATTTTATATATATATATATATATATATATATATATATATATATATATATATATATATATATATAAAGACTGCAGTAATGATTCTGAAAATTCAGCTTTGCCACCACAGGAATAATTTACATTTATATATATATATATATATATATATATATATATATGTATGTATGTGTATATGTGTGTTTAGATTAGAGTTAAATTAGATTAAATTAGAGTTGGGGTACTCGAACTCGGACTCGGACAGGAGTCCGGACTCGAGTCCAATTTTTAATGAACTCGGACTTGTCACGCACTCGGATGAATTTGTACTCGGACTTGACACGGACTCGGACATTTTAGACTCGGAAAATTTGCCGAGTACAGTCGAGTCCGGGCACTGGAGGACACAATATTATTCAAAAACGAAACGAAACGAAACTGCTTAGGCTACATTGTGTTGTGTCAGTGTTGAGCACTGTAGCCAATCACAGATATGTATATTAAGCGCATGAACACAGTGGCCAATCAGAGGCGTTTTGAGTCACCATGCGGAGAAGTCGCTGGCTGTGTCCAAATTCAGGGTCTACATCCTTCGGAGTACTCATTTGAAGGATGTTACGTCACAGCGCCGCGACGAAGGCTGTCCAAATTCGTAGGATCCTTCAAATGCGGCCCACAAATACGTCCTCCTTTTCCCCGAATTGGAAGGATGGGTGTGGTGGATCCTTTCCCGTCCTACCTATCCCATAATTCTTTTCGGCAGAGCGTAATGGCGGACGAAGCGAGCGGTAGCGGAGTGGGAGAGGAGTATGCTTTTCGATGTAAGTTTTTTAAAAACTGGCTTTTCAAAAAAATAAATATTTTTTCAGTGGTTGAAATTTTTATTTTTATTTTTTTTAATAAGGAATGGCCAAAGCTCAGGCTTGTCATGTATTTGGCTTTTCATTCTTGGATAAGAATTGTGAACACCCCCATACTGAGATATAATTTAATTTTCACATTAAATTAAATAAAGTTTTCTTATTGTGGGAAAAGCATATTCATTGACCCGATTTTAGCAATAACAAAGATAACTGATGGATCCTTTATGGTAATACATTATGATATGGTACAACTACAGTGCAATGCAAATAGTAAATATAAGATAAAGTGAGAGGTAGGCTAATAGTAAATAGTTTAGTCAATAAAATAAACAAACAGTATACAGCAAATAAAATAGTAATGAAAAGTATAATTATATAATATCATAAGTACTAATATAATAATAATAATAATATATTGATAATAGCATATAGTTTATGTATAATACTATAATAATAGCAATAGAATATGAAATATCAATTACAGAATATAGACAATAAAAAATAATAAGTTAAATAGTTACTATGAAGAGTAAAATAATTTAACAGCATAACTATAATAGATTGATAATCGCAAGTGGTATATTATTATAATAACAATAATAAATAATGTAAATTGTAATGTAAAATGTACATTTTAACATATTATTACATAGGCTATATAAAATAAAATGACGCAACTCTTTTTGTTAAATTTCAGTTTTTAAAAGGTATAAGAAGCTACAAGTCAAGAAATAAAGTAAACGATTCAGTCAAACATACAGCAGGCTACACCGTTAAAGTTAAATAAGCCTAAATATATAAAGTTATGAAACTTCACTTTGCCCTCAGCCACAACAATCTGCCAAGGAACAAATGATAGATTAATGAAACCAAAGATCGCCTGTTAGATAAACACAAGACGAATTATTCTCACTAGACTGACAGCGGCGAACGTCAGAAGCACTAGCCGAGGCAAGGCTGTTCTCGGCGGGGTACATGAGCGCTGAGCGCCCGGTGATCCCTGGATCTCACAACTCCGAAACCGTCAGATAACATTTTTAAAATGGCGCTCTCTTTATAAATAAACCACAGATTTGAGCTTTAAACAACTACATTGTCGACTGAAAAACTCTTAAAATACATTTCGTGACACAGTAACAGTAGTATTTTTAAATTTCGCGGCCTTTCTCCTCTGAAAATATGTGAAAGAAGGGTAGGCTGTCCAAATTCACAAACACCGACTTCGGGCTTTGCGGTCGTTGGAGGACCCCTCCTTCTTCAACCGGGTAGGAAGGATCCTAAGGAGGATGCAGACCCTGAATTTGGACACAGCAGCTCAAAACGTATGTTCAGAATCAGCGCGAGTTTTATCCTTTCGCAAATCTCCTCATAAACAACAAAGTCTTGACGCGATATAAATAAGAGATTAGCTGTGCAGTGCGGACAACTTCAGTGTTTATGACGAGAGTTTCAGTGAGAGTGCAGAACGCGGTAAGTAAGTGATGGCTTAAAGTGAGCGCTATTGACAATCTAAATAATATATATTTTTCATGCTTGTAGAGGACCAGTGGTTACGTTCACACTGTAAATTAAAAAGAGTGATAGCTGCATTTAAATGTGGGAGAGAGAATCCACAGAATTTTAGTCCTGTGAGTCATGAAATTGCGATGATTGACACAGTAACCATAGCAACATGAGAACGCGATAACCAAAGCAACATTTTGGCGTCTAATAATGTTATGGTTTTTGTTACATTGATTTAGCCTACACTTTAGTCATAAGTTTACATACACCTTGCAGAATCTCCAAAATGTAAAAAAAAAAAAAAAAATTTTTATGAGGATGATCATAAAAACATTGTTTCTATTTATTACTGCCCTGAAAAATCTTTTTCACATAATGGATGTTTAATAGCCTAGTCCACAAGAAAAAATGCAAACACAAAATACAAGACAAATTACATAGGCTTGATTTTAATATTGTGTTTCATTACCTGAATGATCCACAGTTTATTTTTATTTTTATTTTTATTTTTTTTATGGTTGTTCATGAGGAAAAATCCTCCAGCTCCTGCACATTCTTTGCTTTTCCAGCATCTTCTGCATATTTGACTCCTTACTAGCAGTGACTATGATTGTGAGATCCATCTTGTCACACTGAAGACAACTGATGGACTCATACACAACTATTACAAACCCTGCAAACATTTAGTGATGCTCAAGAAGGAAGCAACCATTAGGAGCCAGGGGGTGTACATTTTTGAACTGGATCATTGGTGTAAATTGCTCTTATTTTATTTAAAAATTTATTAATTAATTTAGTCCTGCCATTTAGAGGCTAAATAAGATATTAGCATGTAAAACAAAATAAGATAATCAAAATAAATAAAAATGAAAAAATCATCATCTTGCTCAAAAGTTTACTCCTGGCTCTTAATGCATCGTGTTATATTCTTGAGCATTACCTTGCAGAATCTGAAAGATGTACGATAGGTAAACGTATGACTGTAACTATACATTGGAATCATTTTGTAAGGTTTAACATATTAATTTAAGAGCTCAGTGTTGAGACCTTTCACTGGAATTTGATTGACATGCGATCTGACCAATCATAATACAGATACCTGCCATTTTTGTCCGACAAACAAACCAAACCAGATAGTAGATTAAAGTCATTTGACTTGAACTTGAAAAATGGTGTGTATTGAATTCTTTTTGCAGTTCTGATGTTCATTCATGTTTCATTCGTGCTATAACTAGAAGATATTATCAGTTCATGTGCTGCTTGAGTTGAGGCCTATATTAAAGCACCACAAAACGGTGTGTATTGTTTTAATTTCATAAAAATTACAAAATTTGAAAGCTGAGACTTTATTTCATACCAGAAGTAGCCTTGTCTTGTCTGTTGGCGCATTGTCAGTGTCCTCTTTGCTCCGCAATATATATTTCACTGTGTGAGAGCATGTGGAGTGAGAGCGGAATGGCTTGTCGGACGTAGCGACAGTAAGAGGGGTGGGTCTCTGTGAAAGGTCAATTTAAAACCATTTAAATCTTTGTGGACTCGGCCGGACTCGACTCGGACTCGGATGTTAAGGACTCGGACTCAAGTGCGACTCGGCCCTCTTTGGACTCGGACTTGGACTCGGACTCGATTGTTAAGGACTTGGACTCGACTCGGACTCGACAATGGTGGACTCGGACCCAACACTAATGTAAATTATTCCTGTGGTGGCAAAGCTGAATTTTCAGAATCATTACTGCAGTCTTCAGTGTCACATGATCCTTCAGAAATATTCCTTTTTGTTATCAATGTTGTGGGCTGTAACGATTCCTCGATTAAAGTCGAGTACTCGATTTAAAAAAATCCTCGATTGCAATTTACCCGTGTCGAGTAACCGGCAAAATACCGGAAGTGGCGCATTCCACAGACGAGAATACATGAACCGCATTATTGCACCGTTTTCTAAGGCTTCGTGATCTATTTAAAACCATTTACAATCATAATATAGCATAGTGCTATCATGACATTTTTTTCATGGTTTGTTGACATTTTTTTACTTTTTTTTTTTTTTTTTTTTTTTTTTTGGCCAATTTTAAACAAGGATTTGATCATGCCTTAGTGTAACCAGGCTGTTGGTGCTCTCTGCAGAATTTTTTTTTTTATTTACGTAATGTACATAAGTTATGTTTATATTAGTTTATATCATTTATTTTACATGAAGCATTTTAACAGCGTTGTTCAATAAAACCCATACGATTACTTTTATACTTTATTTGAACAAATAATTATTGCTTGTTATTATATATTTAGGTAACACTTAACAAGTTTCATTAGTTAACATTAGTTAATGTATTAACCAACATGAACTAACAATGAACAATACATTTGTAACTGTATTTATTAATCTTTGTTAATGTTAGTTACATTTTTTGTTCATGTTAGTTAACTGTACATTGTTAACATACCTTTGATTTTAATAATGTAGGCTATTAGTAAATGTTGAAATTAATATTAACTAAGATTTATAAATGATGTAGAAGTACTGTATTGTTCATTCTTAGTATGTTAACTAAGGTAGTTAGCTAATTTTAACTAATGAACCATATTGTAAAGTGTTACCTATTTGTATTTTTAAGTCATTTTAAAGGCTGTTGTTCACTTGGATCTATTTTTATTACCACAATTTATCCGATTAATCGATGGAATAATCAGTAGAATACTGGATTACTAAAATAATCGATAGCTACAGCCCTGAGTTGTGCTGTTAAATAGTTTTGTGGAAACCAGGATTATTTGATAAACAGAAGGTTCAAAAGAACAGTATTTATTTAAACTAGAAATCTTTTGTAACAAACAGATGTCTTTACTCTCACTTTTGATCAATTTAATGGATCATTGCTTAATAAAAGTATTCATTTCTTTAAAAAAAAACTTTCCTCAAAGTTTTGAATGGTAGTATATATGTTCTTTTTAAAATAGATTTCACTATATTTTTTCGCTATTTTCTTCCTACTTCCCTCACAGAATAGCGTGTATCATCATTTTGATGAAATGCCATTAAAGCGACCATTATGATGTGTCATTGCAGGGCTGTGGTATAGCTGTTAGCGTTCTCAGACTTATGGAGACTGAATGACTGTGCTTATACTCTGTATGCTGTTACAAAAAAAAACATTTAACGGTGATGATACCTTTATACAAAACGAAAGCTTTCTAATGGATGCTTAATGGAAAACCATTACAAAAATGGCATTTAATGCAACACAAAATCTTCCTTTTCATACTACATCACTCATATAATCATGCCTCTTCAGGATTAAAGCCTACTTCTATGGTTCCATTTAAATCTCTTAAGATTAAATGTGACATTTGTATCGAGATTAGTTTTCATTATCACTTAAACAGCGAGAACTTGTACATACACAAATATTCAGGTCACAGGGGCAGATGAAGAGGGCATGAGCTTCCTGGTAATGACAAGAACACAACAAAGTCCCAGAGTTCTCATGAAAAACCTCTGCCATGGGCAGTTTTGGGCTTCTGTGTGCTGTGGACTCATTAGAGCTAGTTATTGTTCATTTTCCCCGTTCTCAACAGACATAAAAGAGCCCCGAAAGTGAGAGGTTCAAGCATCAACGGTATAATTTAGTTTAATCAGACAGATTCTTGGGTATTCACAATTACCTTTGACACTATCTCTTCAGGCACAATATATATATATATATATGCTCCTTTCAATTTTCTAGTATTTTAATAAATAAGATCAGTCAATTGAAACTTTGCAGATACTCTTGTACTAATTTCCTGGCCCCTTGTGAAAAACCGCAGCCTCTTTAATTGCAGATGCAAGTAATAAAATCTTCATCTGTGCATTTGATTAAAAATTAATTGCAATTTAAAACATAAACTGACAAGCTGATTGAACCTGAACTTGAAATGCAATTTCTCATGTCCCCTATTGTATTTTCTCAGTGGCCCATTCCAAACTAATTATGAGCTCTTTTAAGGCACATTTCGATCCTATCCCTCAGGATCGGTGCAGAAAACTAAAATGGCTTTGCTTTACTTAATCCTGCAGAAAGGAAGGTATTCTCAAATCGGATCAAGACTTAACTTACTGTTACGAAGGTTTGCAGAGTAATGTGGCAACCTGCGCAGACATTACTGATCATCAAATCTCTGGAGTACCAATGGAATTTATGTGATGAAATCACAGATTGGAAACAAAGCAAGCTGATGTTCTCAGAAAAGTTTGAGGTAAGCTTGTCTTAAGTTATTGTTTATTAACTCAAACCCAAGACACTGCTGATCATGTGATCTCTATGACAGCCACCATGAGGGGGCGCCATGCCTCATGTAGAATAAAATAGCCATGGGTATATTTTCATTTCATGTTATTGTACGCAGTGATGTAGTGGTGCCTGGAGAAGTGGGTATACTCTTAATTTATGCCCCCAATATTTTTTTAAGCGTCCCAGCAAAGGCTGAACGCTCTGTGTTATAAACAGTGACATGTAAGAATAGTCTTGCATATTAGTTCACCCCAAAATGGGCCAGTAGAATTTGCACATTATCACTTAACTTTTGCTGCTTGACTTCATGGAGAAAGGATCATTATGAAATGAATATTAGCCACAGAAGAGGTGCAGTTGTTGCAATTTAATACTGGCCCACAGACGGGGCGGATCTACCGGGGTGGCATAGGGTGGCAAATGCCACCCTAAAAGAAAGCCTTGCCACCCCAGTTGGCAGCTAGGGATGGATACCGAAACCCGGTATTAAACGGGCCCTGGTGCTGAATTATGAAAGACTGCTGGATCGATATGCTCGGACGTTATCGGTTCTCCTGTCGGTACTGGAGAAATTAAGAAAGTACACATGCTATTTATTATTGCTATTAAGAAATTATTATCTTGCAAATTTAATCTCGCCAGCCACTTCTATATATAATAATATTGAACCCTTTGTCTGTGATACATTTTTGCTAAAGAGAGAGAGTGTGTGTGAGAGAGAGAGCAATCTTTCACACGGAGCCACGGCGCGCACAACACAACAGCCCTGCTTAATGAGTGACGATGAGGACAGAACTAAACAGAACTTTAGATCTTTGATATTAAACAAATTTTATTTTAGATTTAGATTTTGGCTTCCAATGATTATAAAAAAGAAGATATTTGAGGTATAACCATTAAAAACTAAAGCTGCATTCTGTCTAGCGCAACTTCCTTCCCTTAACAGCGGTGCACTGTCATTTCTCCCTAAAACCCAAACATAACGTCAGAATCTGCACGATCGGTGATTGTTGTAAAATGTAGTGTATACTGTTGCTAAACTGCGGGACGCGTTTGATAATAAAAGGCTATTAAAAGTACCAAAATTGACGCAATAGACGCTGTTCCAAATGCGGCGCGCGCTCCGAAACACACCGCAACAAGACAAGCAACGTATATTTTGGTCTTCGTGTGCACATCTAAACGATCAAATATGTCAAAATGGCTGTCTTGGAGATTCACTTAAACAGTTGATTCACTTAAATACAGTTTATGTCTTAAATGGGTGTTAATAGTTGGGAGAAAATATGATGCATATGTAATAATGATTAGATCTGCATTTGGTCTTAAAGAGGCAGCAGTCTAATAAACCTGCTGACGATTGCTCCATTAATCCATTAATGAGCTAATGTTGTTTGATTAATGGATTGCTCCATTAATCAAACAACAAAAGGCAAAGAGAAAATCAGTCGCAGCTCTTGAATGATATAAGCTTTAATCTATCTATGATAAACTATGATAGTGTAAACTTATAATGGTGGCACACTCTGGCCTACACTATCTGTTGCAAATCAGCTGTTCTAAGAGATAGTTCACAAAAGATTGACGGTACCCGCCAAACCCAATAGTGTGCGTGCACGTACGTGGGGGAATCAAGGGATCACTGCATCACTGTCTTTCCTGGGTGCAGGGCCGTACACAGGGTTTTATAAATACCAAGGTCCCAAAAATGATCTTGCTAGGGGGTTCAGAAAATGTAGATTTTCCTGATCTCAACGTGCATTTTAAGGTGTTTTGAAAGCCAAAAAAATTGACAAAAGCAGCTTTAAAAGCATGTCAGTGGGCAGCAGCATGAAGTATTTTATCAGATAACAGATTCTTAAACATGAGAATCAGTTTAAATGTCGCAATGACGAAAATGTACATAACTTTAAACATAGTTGGTAAAGGTATTATTATTTATTTTAGGCTGAAACTTTTAAAAGTTGAGCAGATAACTCTGGAGCAGATTGGGGAAGCTTTAATTCATAAGGGACAGGATCAGACCCAGTGGGATTTTGTGATACTGAGACCTTCAGCTAAGGTCCTATCAAACAAACACAAGACAGAAGGACAACAATGTTTGTTTATCTACAGCATGACCCCAGCCAAGTGAAAATCTGCAAACATCTGCTGTCAGACCAACTCTGTGTAGTGATTCGGTGGGAACAAAATAGGGATACTGTTTAAGTGAACTTTCCCCCCTTTTTTCTGTTTCCCAAACTATAATTGGCATAGTTCTGCATCTCAAGGGACATTGATATCCCCAGCATCACCACGCTTATTCATTCAGGATTGGCACTGGTTTCCATGCACATTGTGACACTTTTTCTTGACCTGAGTGAAGGATGCTGGGAAATTTGTGACATGTCTTTCCCACACTGTATGGTATATCTGGCTTAATATTCCCTACAGAGCACCTCTTTGTGGAGCTCTGGGGATTTTTGTCAGGATATATATATATTTTTTTTTTTCTCTTTCCCAACATGTGAGTCTTGGCAGAGATAACATTTCATTTCTAAGGAAGGCTTCATAAATGTAAATGTTCACTATACCAAATGGGCAGAATGACTTTGAATGCCTGCAGTGTTTTGTTGTCAAATGGTAAAATTTGGTACTGGAGGTTGGGTGTTCATTTTATAGCACATTTTTCTGCTGCTTGCTTCTAGTAGTCTGTGTGGGCATTAAGCCAAACCTGGACTGTAAACGAGACCTGAACCAACTGACCTGACCAGACTGAACCCAACCCATTTTCTCTTTTTATTTCCTCTAAGAGTGAGAACACCTAGAGAGATGGACTCACCATGCCAGAGTCTAGCTCTAACTCATGTACTCACTAGCTCATTTGTAAAACCATTTGCATTGGAATTATAACATAAAATAGTTATAATAATAATTGTTTTCATTAAATGCAAACCGAAACACAACATAAATCTGAAGTTTGTGAAGAAACATTGTTTACTGTCTCATTAACCCTGGGTCAAGACAGGCTTTTTTTTTTTCATGCCAGTTTATTCTTGTCATACATTATATTTCATATAAACTCCTTAATAGCACATAAAAGTGCAAGTAAATGTCTATTCCTCTCTTGTGTTTTTTTCCCTAAACAAGGTGAAGATTAGATTTATGCCAAAGTCAGAAGTCTGGATACACAAGAAACCTGAAAGAAAAATAGACTCAAAACTCAGCCTTACTCAAATCTTTATCCCAAATAAGGGTTTTTACAGATAGCATATAGGCCAGCTTTCTAAGTGAATGGATATCCTGGTTATGTAATGTGTACAGATCTGGGGCCTCATTTATAACCGTTGCGTACACACAAAGCACGCCCTGAAAGAGGCGTACGCCACTTCCGACACATAAGTTGTGATTTATAAAAACAAACTTGACTGGAAAAATTGCGCACATGCAGGCAAACTCTGACCCATGTGTATGAACATTTTGGAGATGGAGCAGTTTGGCGACACCGATGGTGAGCTGGAGTTGATGGCTTTTTGGTCACTTTTAGACAGAAAATGTAAGAAAAATAAAGACAATTATACATATACAGCAAGATAATACAAATATAATTTCACTCACCAAGCTTATCACATGAAGCAAACATCCATGTCTTGAATGTCCACGCTAGCGAGCGCGTTGGGCCTTTTAGTGAAACTGACTGCATGTAGCATATCTAACTGCAGATGAAGGAAAACCGTAAATCTTCATTATGAGTCCTAATCAGAAATACAGTGCATGTTCACAATAACAGTTTTAATAACATGTTTAAACTATGTTTTACATCTGATATAAACATTTAAATTAAATACGCCATTCTCATTAATGGAGTCAAACACTTAAATTACATGAAATCATTACTGAGAAGTTACAAAAAATATATATATTCTAATAAATATAAATATTTGTAGTAGATGCAATGCTTTCGAACACTTTTCCTGTGGCATGCTATGTTTTAATGTTTAACTACAGAGAGGATTGCTTACCATGATAATAGCCGATTGTCTGAGAAAATACTTTTGTGCAAATAATGCACAATAAGGCCTATCTGTTTCCATTAAAAATATAAAGCAATTAAAAATACTATTTGACCAGTGGAAAAGATTGAGAAAAGCTTTCTCTGAAATGTATTTTATATGATTTGATTTATTTATTAAAAAAAACAAGGCAAGGATAGGCTACTAAATTATTTTTAGCAATGTAATGTGACAGCACATCCATATCTCATATTTTCCTAATGTCTTGTACCGTTAAACATGATATCACGTGGATGAATATGCATATGCAAATGATATGCAGATGAGGATATACATAGTAAAACTAGGCGGTGTAAGCTCCATATATGGTTATTTCGGGGAGGTGACACGTGTGCGCACAATCTTCCGCTGAATAGGATTTATAAAGGGAATTTAGTGCAGGTTCTGGTGTACGCACGGTTTTATAAGACTGAATATTTTTTACCATACGCCATTTTTGGCTTTCGGACTTACATACACTTTTAGTAAGGATCCTACGCACAGTTTTATAAATGAGACCCCAGGTTTTGAAATGTGTGTGTAATTTTAATCTATAGTAAGTGTGTGTGTGTATGTGTGTATTAAGCTCACTGCAATGAGAACCATTGCTGATTGATACTCTGACCCTCAGGCCAGCCTCCACACCGCCAACAGTGTGTTCAGCTGTTAAATGAGAACATGCCATGCCAACCTGATAAGCTGTGAAAAGCGTCGTCCTCCGCCACACGTGCACACACACTCTCAAAGTCATCTGTTCTTAGTTTGTTTGTTTTTTTCTCCTGTAGATATGCATATTCGCGGTTCAAAATATATCTTTTTTACCATTTCATTTTTAAATCACTGGCAAGCCATTAACACAAACAGTGACTGAAACACGCAAGGTTTAATTTCAATTTTGGGAACATATGATTGGGAACACACCAATACCCACATGCTACAAGTCACACTCCCGCCCCATTTTTCAGTCACTGAAGCGATAGTTTCTTCCTCTCTCCGTTTCGCATTTAAAAAGCACTGATATTAGCGGAATCGCATTAATGACTCCCCCTTAATGGTGTGCTAATGATAAATATCTAAATGCTTAATGCTACATGATCGCCTGTAACATTAGCAAAGCCGCAGCTGAAAAGATTTCAGCTCTAATGGAGGATCATTGCCCAGCATGGGACAGTTTCACTATAGCACGCTCACTCACTCATACACACACACTTTGTTAGACACACTCATGCGAAAGAGCATCACTCACATCTACTCACATCACCGTTAATGTGAAGAGAAGATTACAGACGAATAAAACAGCACGTTGGCCTCATCAAGAAGATTCATTCTTACTGCTGCTTTGAAGTTTTGATGCCATGGCAGATAAGTTGTCTTTTGCTTACAGTGGGCGTCGATTTGAATGTTTTTGCAGACAAAGTAAAGGGGATTCAGGTTCTTGGGAAGAGAATTACGGGGGTGAACCAAAGTCGGTGAGTCATGTCTTGTAATTTTGAAAGGCAAGCATTAAACACATCTCGGATGGTGGCAAAACAGCAGTTCTGTGTCTCATTATGAACAAAAACTTGCCTCTCCGAGGCATCCGTTTATACATTTGTCAATTTTCTCTCGCTAATTACAAGAGAACAGACAGAGAGATTGAATGTCGCCGAAAGACACAGAACACAATCCCATTTCCTGCCGCTTTTGGCTGCAAGGCCTGTGTGCCTCCCATGTTTAGATGAAACCCAAACGGCTGGGAACTTTGCCCTCCGTGTGTGCAGTCTGCGAACAAATGAGAAACCGAGAGATGTTCTCCGTCTAATAGGAAAAGCACTTTGTTTTTCACTGTCGGGAGTGAATCACCACCAAACAGCAGAATACAGCATTTTCATCTGTGCATGTCATAAAGTTCACACTGTGAGGTGTTTATGAGTAATTTTCGGAGTCAGACGCGCAGACGTACACTCGTACACACGTGTTCAAACTCCCCCGTAGCCTCTGATCGATGCTGTCATTAACCCCACACATTGAGACGAGGACTCTTTCGCTAAAGGCAGTTTGCTAAGCAGCATGTTGTCTTAAGGGAAGGGAAATCATGAAACCGCCTTGGAGACGATGGTGCCAACAGCATGTTTGTTGAGAGAACTCTGCAGCGAGAGAATTCCCAAAGGAGTGATGGGTCATTAGAGAATGTTTTCGGGCCATCTTTTTGCTCTCCTGTTCTTTCTAAGTCACTTCTTTTCTTTGTTTTTTTGCTCATGAGTAGTTAGCATCTCTGCGGATGGCTACATTCTTAGTTGGAAGTCAAGCGAAAACATGTTGGCTTAATGTTTAAAATTAAAATAATGCTGACTTGTAGGACATGCAAGGAACAAATATTTGAATTAATAAAATCAAAAACAGCTACTTCAACTGCTAATGCTTGCTAGAAACTGTTTAATTTGGTGGATTAAAAACAGGCCCCATCGCTGACACTGTTACCGGGAGATCTTTACAGCATTTCTCCTGGAAAAATTAACAGCTGTGGTAAAGGGAATCGTTGCTGTCTTTGAGCAGATATGGCTGCTGGTACTGGGACATCTAGCAACTAAGCTACATGATATAATGTTTAAGGGAAAGTATACTTTTTAATGAGCACATCATCAAACCAATGTCCTATAATTTTCCTTCTCTCACAATTTTTCTCCATACATAAAACATCTTCTTTATGAACAGCCCAAGGGATGGAGGAATATTGCTTTTTATTTATTGGAGGAGCATACTATGTCATTTATAATATATTATATAATCTACTGTGCCGGCATGGAAACAGATGTTTGGTTACATGATGTGAATACCTTAATACTTTAAAAAGTATTTATTATTAAAAGAATAAAATTGAGAATTTTTTGCACAAGTGACAGTGCAGTCCTTTACCGTACATTATTACAAAATATTTTGGTTTCAAATAAATGTATTCTTTTTAATTGTATTTATTCATCTAAGAATCCTGGAAAAAAAGTTTTTTTGAGCACCAAATAACCATACTAGAATGATTTCATGTGACATGAAATCACATTCATGTAATGTATGACTGAAGACTGAAGTAATGAATGCTGATTATCAGCATTATCAATTTTGCCAAATGACATTTCCAAATAGTAGTGTAATACATAATGATGTATTATATAAATATAATACATAATAATGGCTGTTAAAAAAACGCTGAAGTACCGAAGTAGTTATTATATCCAGGATTGGTTACATAGAAAGTGTTGCTCAAATCTAGGCCACCTTGTCCATGTGTCACTTATAAGAAGCAGAATGAAGTTTTCAAAATCTTTGACCCCTCCTTCTGTCTGTGCACTGACCTCTGATTGGCTGACGTGCAAGCTTACCTGCTCATGTCTACAGGGCCACCTGTACGCACAGATGAGTCCATCATCACCACCTGCTCAAGACTTGGACCCAGCTGCCTCATCGCATTAAATCCAGTCACAGAGCTTCATCAGTGGACAGCCTGTGAGGGCAACCCCAAACATGACAGGCCCTTTCTTGACCTCAGTATGGCCCAGCTAAGCATTCATGCTAAAATCCATTCTCCAATTTGTCCTAATTGGTTTTTGACCCCATGGGAGGCATCGAGTCATGTGATTTAAATAGGTCCCACCATTTAATGAAAAAAAAAAAAAAAAATGCTGATGTGAGATTTGCATTGCTCTAGCTCAAAAACGTTTGAATATTACATTGTCTCCGGATCACTGCTGGCATCTGAAGAAAGATTTTCCAATCTATGACATTTCTGTTGTAGAAAACCAAGTAGTCACTAGCATAATGTCCATTTTTTCACATGCCCAGAGGCAGACACTTGGTACAGGGTATGCTTATTTTGCATCCTTTGCATTGTATTTGCAATCCTCTCTGCATCAACAGCCCAGTGATTACTAGAAAGGTCTCATATGATTCCCCATTTACCAATGGCAGGGTGAATGTGCAAAGATTTATCTGAGTTTACCAAGTCCCAGCAAAAGGTCAGTGAAAGTAAATTCAGGCATCTTAATTTATGTATTTTATGATTATTTTGTTCACCTATCTCCATCTTTCTGCATTCAGTTTCTATACCAGATCTCACAAGAGGAACTGAGAATGGAGACACTTTACAGTAAGATTCAATTTGTTAACATTATTAATGCATGAGGTATCATGAAGTAGCAACGATATTTAGAGGATTTGTTAATGTTAATTTATAATTATATAATCAATATAAAAATTGTCAATTGTTAATGTGTGTCTGTTCATAGTACATTAATGTTGATTTATACGTCTTGAAAGGTTAAAAATTGTATTAGTATATGTACAGATTATGATTAAACTAGATTAATGAATGTTGTGAAGGTATGTGTCATTATTAGTTCATGATACATAATGCATTGACTAATGTTAACAAATTAAAGTGTTACTCTGAGAATACATTTTAACCTTACAATTTAAATCCATGCATTCAAAAGCAACACTTTTTCTGTGGAAGTAAATAAATGAAAAAATAAATAAATAAGACAAGCCAGTGCAAAGACATTAACTCCGGAACTTTGATTAAAGAAGTTGGAGAGACAAAAATCTAATATCTAGAAGATGGTCGTATTTCCGGCCCTTTGGGTGTTTCTGGCTGTGCTTGCAGTGATAGCTTCAATATTATACACTGTAATTCAGGCGAGGGGGAATAATTGACCTGTCAAATCTGAGATAGAAGGAGTCCCATCACTCAGAGGTGACAGCACAGAACCTGGCTAATAACAACCAGCCTCTAGCAAAAGGAATCTTGTTGTCTTTGAAATTGCTACATTTTCCCCGAAGAACTATTAAAATGTAAGGTATGATATATTTTATCTGTGTGTGTTTTTTTTTTTTTTTTTTTTTTTTAGATTGTGGAGAACCAACCTACCTTTTTCCCTTAAGTGTCACATTTTAGATACTCTTTGCTTGTCTAAGGAGGAAAACATATTTATTAAACCAGGAAATATATATTTAAGTACATTTTTTCAATGCATTGAAAGAGACTGAATAGTGCACATGAATAACACCTATGCACAGACATACATTTATAAGCCATTTATTGTAATAAAGAAAATGTATGAATCTAAAAGCTAATAAAGAGCCTTGAAGCAAGAATTTAATGACTCTTTCTCTCTCTGCCTCTCTTACGCTGTCTTTCTCTCTCTTAAATGCCTTTTCTTTGACTGTGCATTCAACCTGTGACACATGTACTATAGTACAGTGCAGTTATTGCAAGAGAGGAGGGTGGTTGGCGTTCCCACATCAGCACAGCATTCCCTAATCATCCCATGCTGAGTGATGGAGCGTACGGTCTGCTCCGGGCTCAATAAAAGCAGCTGAAATGTATTTCAGTCTCAAGGCCAGAATAATGATCTTGCTTTTGCTTTTGTATGGAAGGGTGCATGAGCAGCATATGTCATTTTCATCAGGCTCATTGTAAATCTGCTGAGGGAAAGGGAAAAGATGAATAGGCAACCGAATGAAGAAATGGTGGCAATGATAGGTGACCAACTTGACATTAAGATTATTACTTCTCTTTTCAGGTTAGAGAAGAAAATTTCTTTCTTGGACTTAGGCTTTGCGAGAAATTGTTTTTCAGAGGCTTTTTGTTGAATGTAAGATTATTTTAAAATCGATGGCAGAGAACACATTGTGCCATGCACTTCATGGAATGGTGGAGGCACGGCACCCGCAGGCTATTGTTGTGCTTTGTTTTGTTTCTTTGTTGTGGTTTGCTTTGGTCTTAAGTCTCTTGTGGGTCTGTTCTTCAGTCATTCAAATCGCGTTGCCGTTTGAGTTGGGTTATCAAACATGCATCATCAAAGTTTGCTAGCCCACACAAAAATCTTGCTGGGATATCCAGGAAATTATGTTTTTTTGGCCTGTAATATTCTAAACCGGACCATTCGAATTTAATAAGTCTAACAGGCTTAAATAAATGAAAATGAGTGATTATTTACTCCTTATGTCATTTCAAACCTGTATTATTATTCTATATTTTATTTGAATGTAGTTTGTTGTTCTCTTCCATAGAAATACAATGAATGAGGACTGGAGTTTGCAAGCTTCCAAAAGCACCATGAAAGTAAATTATGACAACATTACAAAACCTTTTTTTGATTAATAGATTAAAATGTGTTATTCAGTGAGATTCATATCATTCAATCCAGATCTACTGTAATACTCTTTGCTAACAATCTCAAATTTACCACTGCAAAATCAAACTGAAAGTTTATTGTTTTGTTATTATGGTTGTTTGGTGACACAGAGTTCAAGCTGTGAATCCCTTTAAAAGAATTACATCGTCCAATTACAGTAAAACACTAGGAGGAGACCAGTGTTGACAGAGCTCTTATTTTCTTTTAATCCCTGTTTTCCTTTAGCTTTTAATATGAACCAATTTCAAGTTCCTTTACAAAATACTGACTCTCACATACAAGTTTGTGCTGTATAGAAAAAGATAAAGATTGAAATGCACCCTTAAAGCATTCATTTCCTTTATGAATCGCCCAGTCACATTTATTAAAGGAGTCATTACCTAGTATTACATTGGATACCTACTGCTGTATTATAGTCTTTCAGGCCCTTCTAAAAAAGAAAAGTGGAAAAAAAATAAACACAGACCTACTTTTACCCTTATTTCTGAAGGCATTATTGTCTCGCGAGATCAATGCGATGTTTTGGCTGTCGTGGACGCTCTATATGGCTCTGCACGCCAGTTGAAAGGGTTGTTGGGACAGCGTCATTAAAAATGAATTTCATCCACTGGTCCCTGATAGTTTCGTCCGATTTTGGGAGATAAAACACATTTACATGTTTTTTATGGCAATCAACCACAGAGCAAGTCCGGTGTGCACTCGGTTTCTCCATCTTTCTCGACTGAACTGAATATGAGGGGGAGAGGGGAAGGGGGGCTTCCTGCTGCGGTGTCCATATATGGTATATCCTACTACCTCATGACGTCAAGAGGGAGCTGAAATCAAAATCTCGTATTTGAGTGCGCGTGCACGCGCGCTGGTTATTTTACACTGAGGTAAACAAACGCTTCACTTTTAAATATCGGCTTCCCGGCCAGTGTATAATCGTTAGTCGATCATAACATACATTGATTCTCGTGGAAAAGTGAAAATTGCAGGTTATGACTCCTTTAATAGACTTCAGGGCTCTGTACATACATGTCTGTGGGTGTATTAGGCTACTGTGTTCAAAACTTCAAACTCTCTTGCACGCGTATTGCTGTGTGTGTGCATTTTCCATGCCTCTTCAGGTTGTGTTCGGTTCATTTTGACCTGGAGAAAATTTTCTTTTTCCCCAAAATACTAGTTAATGTTATCGCATTGGACTGAAACTTAGTGACTTTGTTCACAAAGGGTATAACTACTTCTCAGATGTTAGAGGGCGAGGGCGAGGGCGAGGGCGGGGGCGGGTCACCTTGTTACACTTGTGATGTCAAAAATGACCGGCCTACAAAAAATGGCTTATTAATCATTCATTATCACCCAATATTGGATTCAATCTTTTTGTCAACTTGTTCTCTTTCAATTAGGACTGGTTTTATATTTCTATTTGCATCTGATTAATAGTAGGCCTGATTTATCTGAGAGTCGGCATCTCATTTTTTTTGTAAAAAAAAACATTATTTATGAATAATTTTGGAAATATTAAATAAAATATGAAGAAGAAAAAATGCACTGTTGATCACACTAGTCTACTTTAATGTTTCACAAGGGAGTTTGTTTTGAAAACTTTTATTTTGTACAAAATGGCACAGAGTTACACTTGACAAATTTTTAACCGGGAACATCACAAGTGTAATAGGGTTTTGAACACAACCTGAGGGTTAAGTAAACAGTATTTGTATAACAACATATCATAGACCTTATGCACCAGAGAAACAAGCATGCAGTCATAAAATAATATATTATAAAATATTGTGTTTGAACTTCTGTTTTTGCGATAGCTCTGTATATTTCTATGGCAATGCTGTCAAAGAGTAATTAGCTAGTGAAGTGGATTTACTAATTGTATAGTTAACGAAAGTTATCATGGGCATTGTAATGTTTGAAGCGGATGTCATAACAGATGTAGGTAGACAAGGAAGATTAAAAAAATGAGCACCTCATTCATAAATCCATAAGATCTTACCTTCATGCTGTCGAAATAAAAACTGGAAGACAGCAAACACAACGAGCGTTGCGCTGAAAAGGGACGGGGCTACATAAGGTCGAATTTTTTATTTATTTTTTACTTTTCTTACTCTTTTTCTTATTTTTCTTTTCTTTTGCTTAAAATAAATTTGACAGTGGTATAAGAAAATAAACTTAATTCTAGATATATTTTCTGAAAACAAATTTTAATATTTCATGCAATTTTGCTTCAAGTAAACATAAAATAAAAATAAAATGGTGATTAAGAAAGTGATTTTGTGCAGTGTGTATCTTACACTGGCCTTCTTGCCTAGCACACCGAATGCATATTAAAGCAATTGTCATGTTGCAATAGCTTGAAATGACTGGTCATTGCAAGCGATCACATCACAACCCACAACGAGCAATCAATCATTGACTAACCAGCAGAGAACTGGCAGCCACCCTCTCATCCGCCCACTCTGAGTGTAAAGGTCAGCCGTGCTCAGTAGAGGAATAGTTAGGCACTGTCAGACACTTCCACTTTGCTGTGATAAGCACTAGAATTAGCATGCTTGTGTTTGTGTGTAGGTGTATGCATTTCTAATTCAGTGCATGTGTGAAAGTTTGTGTGTGTGTGTGTGTGTGTGTGATTGGTGAGGGGGCAGCTGTCTGAAGTTATTGATGCTGGCAGAAACTGATCAAACTCTTCTTCTCTTGCTCCTGTTCCTTTGCTTTAGCCTGCCACTTTTGATTAGCAGCTGAAGACGCCTTCATCAGGACCTCACACACACACAAATGCACACATGCGCATTTGTCCTCGGCAATAACTGTGAGTGACACGTGTTGATGAATTATTTTGTGTTGAGAGAGCTTCATGGACAAACATGCATGACTAATGCAGTTCCACTGTCAGCTGTAAATGACAAATCCATGGACCAGCAATATTTGTTTAGAGCATTCAGTAATTTGACAGAACTATCATGTATACATTTATTAATATGTTAACAGCGGCGCAGCACAGATAACACTGTGCGCTACGGATTGTGTATTTCAGCATTCCCTAATAAGGGTCATTACATGATAAAGTATTTCCACGGCTGCACAAACCAATTTTCTCAAGTAAAATACTCTCAAGTAATCAGACTTTTGCCTGTCGGCATGAAGTCTGGGCCTGTTTGGCCTGCTTATTCTTTCCAAGAACTGCCCAATTGAACAGAAAACTTCAACACACTCTCATGGCAATTCATTTTGGCAAATTGGTGGTGAATTCATAAAAATGTTTGGGTTGTGGGGCATTTGTAATCTGTGACCTGGTTAGAAAGTCGGACTTGTAACCCGAAGGTCACATGGGTTCGATTCTCAATACCGACAGGAAACGACTGAGGTGCCCTTGAGTGTGGCTCCTAACCCCCAATCGCTCCCTGGGCGCCGCAGTGAATGGCTGCCTAATACTCCGGGTGTGTGTACTCACTGCTCCTAATGTGTGTGCTGTGCACTAAGTTAAATGCAGAGGACAAATACTGAGTATGGGTTGCCATACTTGGCCTTCGCGTCACTTCATTTCACATTTGTACAATCTTATTCATGCATTTTTGCATGAGTGAGGGGTGCACCTTCATGCTTTTTTATTTTCTAAAAATGACTATTTGTTTCACTTGTAGGTGCCATTCAAGCTGGCTTTTCACTGTGTATGTAATGAATCCCTCTAGTGGAAGTTGTAATGAATTTTTCAATTTTCAGAACATATTATTGGACAATGTAAGTTGTTTTTTTTTTCCTCATTTATTTAATTATAATTGTCCATTGTATTAAAGCATTTTTTTTTTTTAAGTAAGTTAAAGTAGAAATGTTATATAAATATATTTTAAAAGATATATAAATATTCTACAGCATCTAAAGCTCAAATTGATTCTGCAAATCCTATATCTGCCTTAAATCTCTCACTGCATAAATCCAGAATCTTGTAAATATTACTTTGTTTCCAGACAGACTGTTGCAACTTTCTTTCAGATTGAAAATGACAATTTCAGCCAGTTCCTGTCATTTTGCACAATATGAATCAGATGGCCCGTGGGTTTGCTGTTTGAGTCTGACACTACATTGGACTGTTCACCTGAAAGAAGATTCAGACAGAAACTCATGCCACAAGATTATTTTTTGTCCAGCTGTCCTTTTTTAACCCAAAAATATGCCTGAGCATTGACATCACTTAAAGCGGCTTGGTTCTTGTCACCATAGAAGCCAGGCAGGGCCGCTATCTGCCTACACAGAGGGGTGGACTGGACACTGATGAACATGGTGGAGGGTATTGCTGGTATGCCCCATTGAATTGGACCAGTAAGGAGCTGATGGTGAGCCAGGTTGGCAGGCTTCTATGGCAGGGTCTGGTCTAGTTGTCTTTGCCCAGGTGTCCTGAGTGCTTGGTCTGCACTCAGTCATGTTTAAGGAGAAGTTTTGAAGGCATATGGAGAGTCAGTTTGGACTACTGGCAGACCAGCATCCCACCTATTAGACTAATTAGATTAAGATGGAGGGAGAAAGACTTTCCTGTCCTACACCCAGAAAATCTGTACACATTCACATAAATGCTTGTTTGGCTAGAAAACCCATCATAAACATTATTTTTAATGACAGTTCGCTATATATGCAGCTCCCTGAACTAAGTTTGTAACATTAAGATTAAAATGGCAGGGTAATAATTCAATACCTCAAACCACATTTTACTTTAGATGACAAATTTACCGCCAAACTATACAATCTTGCATTTTAAGGTTTCATGATTGTTACATTAGTGAATTATGCCTCAAATCACAAGAGACGCATGATTTAAGCGAGACTATTCAGATCAGTCTTACACTGACTGGTTTAGTGAGTAAACCATTAATGGGCAACAGTACATTTTCAGAACTTCATATGGTGATGGAGCAATTGTGAATCTCAGGGAAATAGAATTATAGAAGTAAAAAAAACGTTTTGGACAGCATGTGTTACTCTTTCTCTTAATACAGGGAGGATTGTTTCTTTGTGCAGACAGCATGAGTTACTGAGAGCCTCACACCCATTAAACATAATGAATTCTCTTTGAAGTTTTGGCAGGTTTGTTCACTTAGTATTTCATTGTCATTTTAAACATGGGTAGAAATTTACATCAAGGTTCGAAATGTTAACATTAGTTAATGAAATAGTGAAATAATAATAAAAATAACTTTTATATATACATATAGAATTTATTACTTTTGGCCAATGTTAATTTCTATGTATGAATTTGAACATTTCAAGTTGTATAAAATAATATTTAATGTGTTATAAGCAAACGTGAATTAACAATGAACAATATTTATAAATTAATATTAACTTAAATTAATAAATGCTGTAAAAGTATTGTTCATTGCTATTTCATGAAACCAAATGCATTATCTAATGTTAAAAACATTTTGCTCCACTGAAAAAAAACTCTTGATCTTCCTACTTTCCTTCCTGGATCTGAAAGTCCAGGTTATTTCCGAAAGCCTTCGCACTTGTGCAGTGGACAGCAACCTCTTTATTTCCATTAGAGCTGTTATTGTTATTATTTCAGACAACACTGAAAATGGAAAGTGAGGAGAGAAGCAAGCAATCTGCCATGATGGTGGGGGGCCGCAAATCAAATTTAATGGAGTGCAAATTTACGGATATACGTTCCACAGTATACAGTATACACATTTTCAATACATGTTTTACATTTATTTTTAGATTTCTTTTACAGTAAATCAAAACATTCTACAATACATTTTGTTTTTGAAAAAAAAACACCTGAAACATTGGCAAAAATGACCTGGTCAGTTCTGAGTATTCTCTGTACAGTATATATTTGGGCTTTCTTCTTGCCCTCCTCAAAGAACAAGCATTAAGGCTGTAATTGGATCAGTAAAAGCTGGAGAAAAGTTTTCTCCCACAGCACGCACAAAGCCCAGCCCTCCTTTAACCTAAATTGTTAATGGAGACAAATGTTCTAGTGCATCCTGGGAGATTTCACTAATGGGGGAAATAACAAGGGGTAAAGCAGGAATGCTTTTCAGAAGAGGCTTCGCTTTTGGGGCCCAGAGACTGCTGGGTACTCAGTGCTGATGCCCGAACTCCCCACGTCCCAGCTCCTTTAATACAGTGAGTTAATCTAACTGACAGAACATCATCAAACTCTCTCTCCTCCTAGCTTTTCCTCCCTGTCTACTTTTCAAGAGAGCTAAATCAACAGAGTAAAGACACCCTCAAACCCCACACCGTTTTTAAGAAGGAGAATTCTGCAAACCTGCACTTTCGTCACAAAATATATATCTCAGCATAACACTGCATCATCTCAGCATGGAATTTAGGAAGTTCTGGAAAGTTCAAATGGGAGACTTCAGCAAATCTTTTCTAACTTTGAAATGATCTCGTCAACAAAACATGAGCAATGGCCTAAAAAGGCCCCCCAAAAAAACAGGTTAAGCCCTGTTTTATCTTTCCTGGAAAGAAATGTGATGAGTTTGAGCTCAAGAAAATCCTTGGTTAAATAAAACTTGCTTTGCTAATACATGTATGAAGTTACTTCGTTTGATTTAATTTGCTGGTTTCTTATCACATAGAAAACATGCTGCTGCACACACAACAGTCTGAAAAAGACCTTGTGTTATACCTTCCACTCTGTCTGCAAGCACAATCAATGAACCGTTGTATAAAGCAGATAAAACTGACCATGGATAATTTATTGCAAAAATAAAAGTTTTTTTTAGTATAGTGTGGCTATATGAGTTTCAAATCAAGTTAGTTGCGCAGTAGTTTTATGAATCAAATGTATTATTTCTACTGTGTCCGAATCAACGGTTGTTAGAACTGCGTTTTTATTGTGTTAAATTGTGATTTTATTTTATTTTGTGCAGTATTTTGTTGTAAATTAAAATAAGAAAGAATGAAAGATAGATAAGGGTTTTGGGTTACTTTATGCTAAAAAGTTAATCTGTGAAGAATACAAACAACCTTTTTCTGCTTTATCTTATAACTTTAGTCTCTTAATATTTTCTCATCCCATTTTCTTAATAAGCACAAACTGTAGGCTAACCCTCGCTCTCTCTCTCTCTCTCTATTATTTTTTTTGGTTTGATTTCCATATCTGGATTTCCACTCACCCCGGGATAACTGTTAACCTATAATGAAGAAATTAGTCTACCCGAAAATTAGATTTCTCAAGAAAACAGCAGTTCTCTTGTTGACATCAGTGTGACTGTCTGACTCCAGGAGGTACTGATTACTCAACTCATCTTTGATTCTCTCTCTCTTTCACACTTTAAATTGAGAAATGCATTTTGTATTGTTTTTGTACGCTCAGATTAGATTTTCTTTCCTTTTTAAAGTTCCTTCAATATGTGCACTTCAGAAAAAGAAACCAGGTTTATATGAATGTCTTGGTAAGACACATTTTGCCTTTACAAGCAAGTTGACGTGCATTTAAACTGAACGTGAAAGTTACCTATTTTACATGTTTCCGCGTCATGTTTTGCTTGCTTTCTCACTCTCGGGAGAGTTGCTAAAATGTTTTTGATCTCCACAGCATGAGATGTCTTAATTTCACATCGCCCTCGTGACATCATCTCCCCCCGCTTCTGCCGCGTTGTAATCTCTGAGCATCAGCGCGAAGAGAAGAGCAGGTATTTTATAATCTTCTCAACGTATGAATGACACGCCGTCAGATATATTTAAAGCCCACAGGGATAAAACTAGCACCTCACCTTGAATGGATAATGCTCTGCATATTGATATTCTCTTTCTTTTTCTCCTTTGCTCCCTCATTTTCTTTCTCAAGCTCCATTTCTTTTGTCGGCACTCAACTGGCATTATGGGAAATCTGCAATACAAAGTCAGAAACAATTCAGGGATACTAAGCCACAGAGCAGTCCCACAGTTAATTTATTTCAAATCCAGCTTTGCTCTACCTATAGACTGTGGCCCTTATTCGCAAACCATCTGCACTCCTCACCCGTCCCCGTGCCTTTCTTCTCATCCATATTAGACAGCTTGGAGTGAAAGCATTATTAGAGCTAACTTTTGAAAAGACTCCACTCAAGAGAGCTTCTGTACAACAGCTCTGATTTGAATACATTTTGAATGTCAATGTCAGAGAATTTAGGTATGATTTGGAAACACGATTAGACAATAAAGTTGTGAAAAGTTTTTCTTCAAGGTACTTCATTATTTTCAGAATAGAAAACCTGGAGGATAAATTATTCATACTTTTTTGGGAAGATCCTCCACAGCTCGCTGGTGTAACCGCAGATATGTGTCTGTAGAGTTAGACAATTATTCCAGCATTGAACATATGAGTCAATGCTTCAATGGAGAATGCTCATCAAAAGTGCGACTTGAAGGCTCACGTTCTGCTTTGTTTGTAAAGTGATGTCATGTTTTTTGGACTGCAGGAGAACAAGCGTGACGCGCCATTGCAACACTGTTTGAGCATTGTCACGGCGTCATCAGGATATTGTTGGAACAATGTCAGGATATCGCTGATTGAGTGGTTCAAGTCCAAAAAGATCTATAATTGAAAACGAGAAAAAGAGAAGATTGTAGCCTGTCAGGCATTCTGATATCTTTTTAATTACATTTCTTTTTCCCAGTGTCTAACGGGGAAGTGATGGTTATGATGATAGGCACAGCTCAGCTGCAGAAAGCTGCCTTCATTAAAAAGCAGGATCTTCAAGAATGTACTGTAAGACTAATTAAAATGGGAAAGGGGAAAGCTAGAGAGGGTGAGAATAAGATGGAGGAAAAATCTGCTATGTCTACATAATTACTTTTGCCCTTCATTTGAAGTTTTATTTTGCTAGGAAATTCAACCTTGAAATGAAAGGAAATACCCATAAAGACTGGAAAATGCTGCTGAGGAACATATAATTATAAAAGGCTGTGAACGGATTGTGTACCTGACCACGGTTCCATCTCACTCTCCCTCTCTGTTTTTCAAAGAGCTTTGGTGACATCTCCAATGCTAAATTGGCAAAAGTTATGTTTTCAAATGGCAACATACATAAGGCAAAGCAGGAATGTGATTCCCCTCGAATCTAATTCATTAATTGTTATGCTTCAAAATGTTTGAAAACAGAATAAGGGCATGAGAAATAATTAGGAACCTACAGCATGAGCAAGATGATATTTTAAAATTCAGATTTCTTGTTTTGAACATCATTATCAGGACATTTCTTCCCTATCCCAAGGCAAATCCGATAACAACAAATGCAATCTTCTTCTCAAAAAAATTTTTTTTTATTACTTGAATGTTTTTTTTTATTTAATCATTTATCTTTTAATTATTTGTGTTGATGTTGCTTCCTATAATGAGTGTCAAAGTCTGACTGTAGTAGAAGTACTATATGAAATGCGAGGACTTCATGATAAGGTAGTTTTGTTTTTTTGAAAATCCTCTACAGCTCATCTGACACAATTAGGCCAGCATGGCCTTTGATGATGACGTAGTCATTTGATGTAAGGTTGAGTGCACGTTTTGATTTGTCACTGTGGTAGTGTTGAGAGCTCACCTCCCCTTCAGTTGCCCACAGCTTGCCTTTAAGCTGAAGTGCCATTAGTAGCTTTGATTATCACCATATGGTCACAAGACAATATAGAAAATGACAGTATAATAATGTCTTTCTGAGACTAGTGGACCTGTTAATAGACTATATATATATATATATATATATATAGACTAACTAAAAGGACCATTACCGACATTAAAATGATACTAGACCTTTATGGAATAAATATATGTGCTACGCATCTGACATAAGGAGGCTCTGCGGTGTCCAGTATTAGCGAGGCGCATGATTAAGGTGGACACCGCGGCGCTAGCAGAGCTAAGCTTTGGGTATCCTGCAGGGTGTGAGAGGATCTCCTCTGGTGCTGAGGTCAGCGTTGGTTCAGCCTGAATGAACGCCAGCTCAATGAACAAACTATGTTCTGTACAATCATGTAACCCATCAATGGTGTCAAAGTCAAAGTCATGGCTCGGCCCAGATGGTACAACTTTTTTTGTATTTCTATTACACTGATTTTGGTGGAAATTCAGCAGAACTGCTGGTTTAAATGAGTTACATGGAGCTGAGAGTACAGCACTCTTTTTGGTAGCAGAAAGGAAATTATTAATGGATTAATGTACAGTCAGCCAGTCATTGTCACAAATTAAATAAAAGTTCAAGATTAAAATATTCTATTACTTTACTTGGAGATAAAATAGTCACTTGTGATGGGCAATTTGCACTTAGTGTAAATAGACACTCCTAATGTTCTACAACGAAGAATACAATTAGCTACCAGAAAAACAAAATAATGAATAAATATATAATGAATAAAAAAAAATGAATAAATACAAATATTGATATATTATAATTCCAAAACCAAGTACAATCCAACCATTTCTATAGATTAGTTGGCTAACATATTTAGCTACATTAACACATTGTCTTTTTAAGTAGTTTTAACAAGTATTTTTTACATTTTTCCCTCTCACAGTGAGATTTGTGTCCTGAGCTTCTAGTCATTTATCAAACATTTTATTCACATCATATATAATACAATTAATATTAATTTAAATTTTTATATAATTTGTTTTATTTGTATTACTTATTTTTATTTATTTTATTTTTTACTTTATTCATTGTATTATAAGTCTAGCTATTCTGTCTCAGTACCATCATTTCTGAGTCAAATTTTTTAATTTGTAAAAAAAAAAAAAGTATTCTGTTAAAAATAATTGTATTGTAATTATTATGAATTATTTTGGCATTTAATATTTGGGATATTTTCTTATGAAATAACATGCAAAGGAGATGACAACTACAGAAATATTATTGCATCTTCCGGATTCCAATGTTTCTGCATGTGCACTGCACCTGCACAGAGGAAAATGTTGCACACACACACACATACTCCTGCACACAACCTTCTTTTTTTTTCATTTTTTTTTTCCTACAAATGGATGAGATGGTGTCATTGCCTTCCCAAAACTCAGCAAGCCAGATGGATCCGATGTCATCCCCCACCCCCCAACACTTGTCAGAAGAGTGCTTACAGTCTTCACAGACCAGTAATCTTGTGAAAGCGAGGCAGGTTACTGCTGGCATCATATGTCACTTTGGGTAAAGTTGCTGTTGATTTTCACCCATTTTTTTTCTTTCCTCAGTCTGAAAAAGGCGTGTTACTGTCATTGCCAGCTGTGGTGGCTCAAAACTCTCAGCTGGGTGTGAGAGACATCTCGTCTAATGGCTGAGGATGTTGCTCTCTGAAGCCTGTTATTGTAGTCACAAAAGTGCTTAATAACTGAGATTTCATTTTGGACTCTTGTTTCCTTTCAGGCGATACGCTGGCATCCCAGAGGAAATACACCCTGATTACTGCAGTCATAAATTACATGTATTGAATTATAAAAATGCCCATATTTTTCTCTCTGGATGGGACTTTTTAGATTATTACTATAATGACTTTGAAATAGTGAGTAGTCAGAGATATTTTTTTCTCCTGCTGAAATTGCGGCCCCAATTTTTCACTTTTCTTTCTTTAGCTCTGTGAAGAAAGCTGTGACCAGGCACTTGCAACTGCGAAATGTATAATGACATGTGGGACATATGAAATATGATTCCCAGTCACACAAAGAATTAAATGAGGGGCAAGGAGTTCACGGTTTCTTAATTAGTTTGCAGTATATGCGTAATTATGGCTGAATTTTAAAATGCACTTAAGGCATTCCTCTCTCTATTCAGATCTAGTTCAAGGATGTCCTGCAGTTACACTGTAGAATCAATCCAATGTTAATCGACTGCCATAATGTAATTACTCCTTGTATCCACACACAATGAATAGCCGTTTACAAGGCTCAGAGGTGCAGGCAGTGATTACACGAGTGTATATGTAAAGGCTGATGCAACTTGTTTGAAAATGAGTACATGTGACGTTACTAAGGAATGATCAATATATGCATTGTGTGTAGTCTCTAGTGATACTATAGAGGCTTTAACTAAAAATCCTGTAAAGCAAAGAATGGTTCCTCCCAATCCACCTTCCCCTGTGCCACTGGCTTTGAATGTCAAGCTTCTATGAGCAAGTCCTTCTAAGGTTTTTTTTTTTTTTCCTGGAATGATATAACAAATAACCAACTTAGAAATATACTCAATAATAGGATTCAATCCAATTTAATGCTTGTGCAGTTCGCTCACAGCCTGATGATGTAATCTCTTGCCCATTATATTGCTAAATCTGGCAATAAATAAATAACCTGCCAGGGAGAATTTGGGAATTGTTGTTAGTTAGGCTCGGGTGATTCAGGTGGTTATTGGATGTACACGAGCGGATCAGTGCGTATTTTTTCATCTGGTGAGGTGAGGAATAAACGCCTTTTCTTAGATACAGAAAAGGCGTGGAAAGGAGAGAATGGAGAAGTTATTAAATCTGAACAAAATTTATGTTTTACTTCATGTTTTAAAGGGATAGGTCACCAACATTTTTTAATTCTGTCATTATTGAATCACCCTCAAATAATTCCTTACTTTTTCTTCTAAACACATCATTTATTACAATGTCTGATCTGCTCTTTTTCATACACTGCACATGAATGTTACCAGGAGCTGTTAAGCTCCAAAAAAGACAAAAAGCACTGTGAAAGCATCATTATTGTTTTTTTTTTCTTAATACCCAGTAATGATGCATTAAACTGATCAAATGTGACAGTAAAGACTTAAACATTGTTACAAAAGCGTTATATTTCAAATAAATGCTGTTCTTTTGTACTTTGCATTTAAAGAATCCTTAAAAACTTGTTTTCCACAAAAAATAGCTCAACTTTTTAACATTGATAATAATAATAAATGTTTCCAGTTTGCTAATTTATGTTTTGCCAATTTCAATTTCAATTGGACTTTCCAGACCCCTAGACTCTTGTGACTTTTTGGATTGCTGGTTAACATGTTACTCTCATACTCATTCCGTTGTCTGACAGAAAATATGTAAATTAGAACAGCTTTATTCAACATTTGGCTATACATTATATTAAAATTACAGTATGTGAGGAGAGAAAAGACTGCTCCTGGTAACTTTGTGGATGGCCTTGTCCCACCCTGCAACCATTTCCCCAACCATTTGTTCCCATTCTCTCCGCTGGCTCTGTCCATTCATCTGCTTGCCTGAGACTGAGACTGAGACTTGTGTGCTCCACTGGGCTCCCTCGTCCCTCTGGCTTCGCCCTAGTCACTCGTCATCCCTGTTTCACTGAGGACTTCCGAGCCTCTGGCTGCGCCTCAGCCCTCCACCCCTTCAGCTCCACCGGGCTCTTCCTTCTCACTAGCCTCGCTGTTGTCCTCAGTCCCTCCGGAATCGCCCCAATCTCCGCCTCATATGCTCAAGCCGGCGACATCACCTTGGACTTCCTGGCCGGTGATGTCACCCCAGGCCCTCATCCTGTTAGTTCCTCTGGGGTTTTCACCTGGTCAATGTGATTTATGTTCAATGTCATTGTGTTTTCATTCATGTGTCTGTGTTTCTGGTGTTTCCTTTCAGCTTAGTTCAAGATTCCCCCTTGTCAATTGCCTTAGTTACTAATTAGTTTCACCTGTGTCTAGTTTAGTTCCCTTAGTTTGTCCCCTGTATATATAGCCCTGTGTTTCAGTTGTTTCCTGTCGGTTATTGTCATTATTTATGTGTGTATTATGTTTGTATTCTCCTGAAAAATTCTCCTGAGCATTTTGGTTGTGGATTAAAGAATATGTGTCTTATTCTGAGACATTTGTGTTGGATTGCACCACACATGAATAAATTACATTTGAAAGTATATAAAAATGCAAAGCAGTTATTTTAAATTGTAATATTTCCCAATATCACTGTTTATACAGTAGTTTTGATCAAATAAATGCAGCTTTGGTGAGCATGAGACTTCTTTCAAAAGCATTACTGACCTCAGTCTTTTGAGCTGTAGTGAATATTCTGAGTCTTCCAAAGCCATTTGATAACTGTTCAGAATAGACTGGATTTTAAGTTGTTGTTCAGTGAAAAGTTTGGTTGCCAACCATAGTTTTTATTTATTTTATTTATGTTTTTCCTTTTTCATATACATGCAATTTTATAACACATCCCTTCAAGGTATAGTGAAACATTAGTTCAGAAGGAGTGAGTGAAACATTAATCCAGAGTAGTTCAGTTCAGAATTGTTCAGTTCTATATTTTATGTATGTATTCATTCTTTATTTATTATATTTTTTATTATTATTATTTTTTTGCTTTTTATCTACATGTAATTTTATAACACATCCCCTCAAGGTATAAAAGTGAAACATAATTCATGTAATAATATAGAGCCTGTACACTCAGCTGTCATTGGTATTCCTCAGACAGAGATGATGATGGAATATGTCTGTCGCATATTAGACATGTGCCAGTCATATTGGACACAATCCAATTTGGAATCCATTCAGAGATCGTCTAAACCACGCTCTGAGATTTGTATTCTGTGGGTTTTTTTTTTTTTTTTTTTTTTTTTGGGGAGTCTCGGATTTCACAACAATCACACAGTCAGAGTCTGGCTTCCATGAGGTGAAGGTAGCACTTCTGTTTTAAAGGAAAATGTAACTTCCCCAGTGCCACAGAAATTTCATATCCTTTGTAAAGTTTTACCTTCTACCAAATTATCATTGCCAAGCGTGCAAGTAATCTGCAGTTTGGGAATTGTCACGTCTCTTTGGGCATAATTGAAACGCAGGTCATAATTATGGCCCACTACTTACACACTGTGACATTGTGCCAGGCGCCGCCACCATCTCACAGTTACACAAACATACGCTTGTCTGCTTCTGTTATTATCACTCATTACCTAAGACTCAAATGTCTGAGTTAATTACAGACTGTCATCACGCAGAGCCCAGCCTTGCTGCTACACTGTGTCCATCACTCCAGCCCTCGGGGTCTATATCCACATAATCCATGCTAAGACAGGAGCGTGTCCGTGGGCGTCCATCTAGGTTGTCAGAGCTTAAATGACAGCTGCATGCCTGTAAGATCCAGTGGGATCTAAACGGCTGACAGTTTAGAGTCCACTAAGAGCCATGACCATGCCATTCATTTCTCCAACAGGGGGTTCCCTTTGCAGAAAGGTATGGTAATAGATCATTTAAACGCACATTCTGGTGCACATGCAAACTTTGGATGATGAGGAAAAATAATACTTTAAACGTAATATAGGCACAATTTGTTCAGCAGGGTTGAAGGATATGGTCTCATAATGAGGAATTGATTGTTTTCTTTATGGATTTTGGATTTTGCTAGCCTGTTAAGTATGACAGGCAGGCACAGAACAGTGAGACATACTGCTGTTTATCAGTAAATAATGGTGAAAGAGTTTCTTGAAGGCTCATTGATTTATAAATCCAGAAGGGATGTTAAACAAAAGTTATATACACCTCTGCCTAGTACAGTATATCCATCCATCCATTCTCCAAATGCTTGTGGGGGTGCTGGAGCCTATAGCAGTGTCTCAGGACATACTCTGGATGGATGACTAGTCCATCACAGTGGTACAGTTTACAGTACCATTCAAGGTTGGGTCAGTAAGACATATTTTTAAAGAAATTAATCATTTTATTTAGCAAGGATGCATTATAAAAAGATAATCAAAAGTGGCAGTAAAGAGTTTAAAATTGTTACAAAAACATATTTCAAATTAATTGTTCTTTTGAACTTTCTATTCCTCAAAGAATCTATCATAAATCTATCTATCATTTTCCACAAATATAATAAACAACTGTTTTCAGTATTGATAGTAATAAGATATGTTCCAAATTGGCATATTAAAATGTTTCTAAAATGTTTTTCTAAAACCTAAAGCTCATCCTGGTTCGACATTTCATTTGGTAACATTAGGCAGTTTTGATTTATGTGCTGTTTAATGTTAATCAGGTTATTTTACATATGCATGACTACATATGAGATTGTTTGTTTCTGCATCATCTTCGCATGTGTTTTGATCAGGAGATGAAGTACTCTTTCAGAAGATGTGTAATTGCGCCCCCTAGCATATAACAGTGAAAACACAGAAACACAGAAAAATCTGTGTTTGGCGGGGAAGCGTTTTTGCATAAATAACAGAAAATTCTGTGTTTGGCGAGGAAAGAATTAACGGTTTTAATGAAGCATAACTTAATCAGACAGTTCAAAAGCAAAAAAAAAACAAACATTTTTGTGATTTCTGACTTTTTTCTTGCAATTGTGAGTCTAACCATTAGGCCGCGTCTGTGGCAGTCGTGGCCTAATGGTTAGAGAGCCAGACTGGTAACCCGAAGGTTGCAGGTTTGATTCTCAATACCGGCAGGAAATGACTGAGGTGTCCTTGAGTGTGGCTCCTAACCCCCAATCGCTCCCCGGGCGCCGCAGTGAATGCTGCAGTGAATGGCTGCCCAATGCTCCAGCTGTGTGTGTCCACTTATTTGCAGTGTGTGTGTGTGTGTGTGTGTGTGTGTGTGTGTGTGTGTGTGTGTGTGTGTGTGTGTGTGTCTACTACTCATTTCTCCTAATGTGTGTGCACTAACTTGGATGGGTTAAGTGCAGACAAATTCCCGAGTATGGGTTACCATACTTGGCCTTCACATGTCTCTCTCTCTCTCTCTCTCTCTCTCTCTCCCTCTCTCTTAAATCTCACAATTCAGACTTTATAACTTGCAGTTGCAATTTCACAGTATATCCATCAATTGCAATTTCACAATTACGAGAAATAAAGTCAGAATGGCGAGATAAAAAGTCGCAATTTTATTCCATGGTGGAAACAAGCTTCCATGAATATGCTACTGTTTGTAAATAAACTTGTGTCATCTTTAAGAGAAGCCATGAACATTGTTAGTCTGCACACAATGTACACCTGTTTGCATTTAACCAGACTTTACACACTGGAAGTTTGTAATTGTGGCAGTGTTGGTTTCTCCGAGGGGCCATATTTGTTTTCCAGGAATGGAAATATTGCTTTTTATCTCTTGGGTTATTGAAGATGAGTGGCCATATGTTGGGGGCAGGAGCATGAGGACAGGCCTAAAGTGTGCAATACAGTCTCTTCACACTGTGGACAGTTTGCCACTAAATCACTTGATAGCTGCACCTCTAATAGGGTTCATGAATCTGGGGTCTCAGAAGTGCTCACTTAAGAGGAGGAACACTAGAAGTGGTAGATGGAGAGGAAGGAGGAATCCAACGCAATGCCTTTAGCACTCTGTCCCATCTCCACATCGCTTACCTTGACAAATAATGTTCCTACCTCAGTCATATCAGCGACGGGGAGAAAATCCCATGAACAGAGGGAGGGAAAGAGAACAGCAATAGTTTTTATGTTTCGTTTTCCTCTGCACTCTCATGCTCTTTTTCATTTCCACTATTGATAGAGGAGCATACAAATAAAAACCACTTTAGCCTGTGCCGCTGGGGCTGGGATAGCGTGTTATAATCAAATCATTACATTTATTAATGTTCAGATGGCTTTTTAATAGATTTACTTTATTATGTCATTCCTTTCTCTCATCAGTTCTCGGTGGCCGTTTTGTTTTGTTTGTCATTTCTTTTTCATATTTTCTGTGCTGTAAGCCCATAGGATATTTGTCCTAAGGAGAAAAACATAGAGCACATGGGAAACATTGGTGATATTTCTGCCACCCCCTCCCCACATCCCTCTTCATAATTTGTTTTCAAGACCAATGTTCTGCCCTGCCATACAATCTTGGTGATGTGGTTTTCTTGCTGCTCTTTCTGTACTCTCATTTCTCAGAATTCAGTTTTATATGTGCTTCTTTCATCAGCCAAAGGTAAAGCAGCTCTAACAGTGCATACATTTGAAGTAGTCCGTGTTTGCAGACGGCATCAACAGAAATCGAATAATTCAACAAAGCCTCAAGTCGCAAATTGCAAAGTATTACAATACAGTATATTGCCCACTAAGAGATGGTTATGCTTTTTCAGTACAGGTCAACAAAGACTCAAGCATTTAAAGCCTGGATTATTGGTGACATTTTCAAAGTTTTAAAGACCCGATGAAATCAAAATGAGTTTTGCGGCTGTTATTTGCCATCTATATATGCTAGAGTGCTTCTAAAGATTTCCAGATTCACAGTCTTTGCTACATTATAAACATTTTTTCATGTCAACACAGGAAGGAAAACTTTAATGTAGCAATTATGCTTTGAAATGTGGAGATAAGTGTATTTGCTTGCTTACTTTTTTTTTTTATTACAAAAATATTAGCAATATCTTAAGGACAAGGAATAACACGTGCAAGGACATTACATAAAATACAGCTTTCCTTGTAAACATTTGAAGAAATGTATCCACCTCCCACCTAGAAAGTCTGTGGATTTATTTCTTCAGCCAAAAAGTTAGTTCACACTTTAGTTTATTTCATGGATATATTATTCTCATTATCTGCCAATCCATACGGCTTTTGTCCCACAAAAATATGAAAATTATAATTGGACACAGGGATGATTGTTGCAAACCCAACTCCTGTTAAAACCTTAAGTGAAGTGGTTTGAGAAAGCAGCTGAAATGGCAGGTGGCAAAATACCAATTATATCACAAAAACGTGTTTTCCTTTAAAAGTGTGTGTCACATTAGTGGAGAGAGGGGGTGACAAAGAAACAAAGTAATTAGTTTCTTTTTCTCCTCTCCCCCGCATCACACTTGTGTTTAAAGAGCTCTTTTAACCAACTGCCTATTTTCCATACTATGCTAAGGATAAAATACTTTATACAATTACTTATCTAGCATGTAGGCTAAGTTTTTATTAGTTAGAGACAGTACACGGCTTAACTTTATATTTTAAACTAATCAGTGTTATTTTTGTATTTATTTACTATAGTATTTATTAATATTTACTAATAAATATGACCTACTATTATTTAGGTTTTTAGGCCTGGTTTTACAGACAGGGCTTAGATTAAGCCAGGATTAGGACATTAGCCCCCGGTTTCACAGACTAGGCTTAAGCCTAGTCCCAGACTAAAATGCATTATTTAGCTGTTTTAACTGAAAACAAGTTGCAATGACATATCTAAAAATATGTCAGTGACATTGTTTTGTCTCAAGATGCACACCAGTAATGTGTTTTTCAACGGCACGTTTATAAAAGCTTCTTAAATGTCCTAATTGAACTAAGGCCTAATCCTGGCTTTATCTAAGCCTTGTCTGTGAAACCAGACCTAGTAGTTTTTACAAACATGCCTTAAAAAAAATATATATATATATATATATATAAATACTGGTGTGCATCTTGAGACAAAACAATAAAAAAAAAGTATAATTAATTAATAATTTTAAGATATGTCAGTGCAAGTTGCTTCAGTTAAAACAGCTCAAATGTGCATTTTAGTCTGGGACCAGGCTTAAGCTTTGTCTAGGAATCCGGGGGTTGTTTTGATATTTTTTATATATTTTTAATTTTGATAAATTATTAGTAATGTTTGCAATGTCATTTTTATTCGTTTTTGAAATATTTCTATTTAGCTTTATTTTATTACCGTTTTAGTTTTATTCATTTTAGTACTTTGAGTACTTATATTCAAACTTTTTTTTTATTTCAGTTAGTTGCCAAGACAACATTTTTAATTTTCATAATTTTGATTTCAGCCTTATTTTCTCTTAGAGAAATGTTTTAATCGTTTTAGTTAACAATAACAACACTAGAACTACTGAGTCAGTCAACTACTTTTGTCATAAAATTTGCTTTACAGTGAATGCTGTATGTCTATCTTTTCATAGGAGTAACAGTAGGCCCTACTTCTTTTTCTTCTTGTTTTTTTTTTTGTTGTTGTTCTTTATTATCACATTTTCTTGTTATTGATGATGATGCCATTTTATTCGCTGTGCGCTGTTTGTGTTATACACCAAACCTACCCTTTTTTGATACAGCACATTTCTAAGAGCTCCCACCTCCACCATCACATTTGAAATGTGCCTTTAGAGAGCCACTCACTCTGACCTTCTCACAACTAACATCATTTTGAAGCAGCTGACAGAATGTGACATAAAATGGCAGTCTGACCTCTCAAGACTATTAGAATTTTTTCTGTTTTTCATTCACTGTGCAAAATGGAGAGACCCAATGTGAAATTTGATGTCTGCTGAACATAAGAGGAAAGGTTGCATTTGAGTAGGTCGGCAAGTGAAATATTCCACAGTCTCATAGCGGAGCTCTTAGTTCGGCTGTCTGTAAGGCTGCCTACCAAGACATAATGATTCAAAACTAAGTGGGGTTTCCCCGCACAATTTGACAATCGTAGCAGGAATGGGACATAATGAGATGTAATACTGTACGTTTCAAACCACCGGGTTTGTTGATTCAAGACAAGCAACCTGTTTCTTATGCTGAGTGGATCGAGAGTCCGTGTCAAGTGTTTCGAAATTGCCTTCTTTCTCCGACCTTATTTTAGAGTGCCATTAATGACCTGTGCGGCAGAAAGGGTGACCTGTCTCACTCTGTGACGCGTTTTCAAATGGCTGTATAATGAGCTCTGTCAAACGTCTGCTTTTGGGATCTGAAGATGACTGCTTTTGGCTCTTTCTCACTTCAAACCGTGGTGAAATAAGCCACCTCACTGCATAATGAGAGGACTGATTATCTTGGCATTATTGTTCATGTCGTAGCACTGTCTTTGAAGAGGAACGTCTGCTCCCAACACCTTAAGATGTCGCCTATGGTGATTACAACTGGGCTGAGACGGCAGGGTTTGGGATTGTGTCTGCATGATGATAAAAAGCACATATGACTTCTGCAGCACCTCACTGGCACCTTTAGTCTTGTTTTCCCCGAAGTCGCAGGCAGGGGATCGTATCTTTGAACTTTCTGAACGCCTTTTGAAAAGCTCTGAAAATTGCTTCCCAAATGCTTTTGGACCATTGGTTATTCAGCTGGCTGCTGCATTTCTAACTATTCACATTCATATTGGAAGGAAGAATAGAACGTATGCGGTATCACAATCTCCCGATGCTGAGATCCATAGTAATGCTAAAAACCCCCAGTGACAATCCAGGTTCTCAAACTAATTTCTATGTATAGCAACAGACATAACTCTGTATCTATCGACCTTTCTTTCCGTTCGGCAGCTTACAAACAAGCCAGAGCTTAAAATGTATTCTTAAGTGCTTGTATCATAACATCCTGCTCATGTAGACATACATCATCACAAATATCCTATTCAAGAAAAAAATCTGACACACAGACAAATACAAATACCAGGCTTGTGGAGAAGGTAATAACCAACCTGTCATGTCACATACACTGTTCACTAGATTATGAAGTGATTGAATCACAGTTGGAACGGCAGGGACCATTATACCTGTGAGAGATGTGCAATGTGGTTAAGTCATCATATTTATTGCCCTCACTTAATCTCTTTTGCTCTCTTCCCTTCAATAACAGTAACCTCCCTGCCCCCTCCTTAACAAGCTTAACCAAAGGCCGGGCAGCATCCTCTGTGCAACCAAACATCTTCAGTTCCAGTCAAGGCTTCAAATGATTAGCAACCAAGCAACCACCCCTCAAGGCTCGGATCTGTAGCAATAATACCCAGGCAAACCTAATTACCTAAAGAGATCAACCTTCCCCCTCTACACACTCCACGCTCCCATATCAGGTAAATCTAATAGCAAGGTGCAATATCAGAGAACAATGGCACCATTATTTTTCATCAGTGTTTCTCTGAAACCAACACCTTCGAGCAGCATTTAGCTGAGAGCCTCCTTCTGTGCCACATTTAATCGTGGGTGCCTGCTCCAGATTTCCTTTTGGTCATGTTGTGGCAAGGGGATTGAATTATTGCCTCAAATTCATGAATATGAATTATTACATGGTTTTCACTATCAGTGCTGTGTAAACAGCAAAACAGATGGCTCTTCACTTTATCACAAGTGTTCAATGACTCTTTAAAACTTCAAAGAATCTTCATTGTGGTACACAGGTGTTCACTTAATAGTTTTTTTTTTTTCAGAAGAAATACTAAGAGCACCTTTACATCTATTTTATTGGCCCTTTTCTCGCTATCAAGCAGCATCACACGAGAAGGAGGGTCGTTGTTTCTTAATATCTGCTTGTAACTTACTATGTGCTTTCAGTACTATTGCGACTGTGATATTGCTTTTACAACAGTATAATAAACAAGAAGTTAAAATTGATTATGCAACTCCTCTTGACTGTGTTTGACGATTCCAGAATGTCAGTTTTATAGTTATGGGGATTTCATTCAGTAACAAAAGAAGTGACAGTCTACATGAGTGAGGCACTGAATCAATCATTCATCCGATTCATTAAAAAATGCTGATTCATTCAGGTACGACACACAAGTGACTGGCTGCGTCCGAAGTATATTCTATATAGTATGCATGTGTGTAGAATGGATGTCATTCGGACGTATACTGCATTCGCCATGTTGTCATTATCATGTGACCTTCCAGCATCAGTTGTGTCACTTCACTACCATTCACAATCTCTCCCGTGGCCTCCTGGGATAGTAAAGTGTCCATCGTATGCACACCTCAGAATCTTGCAGGAAGAAGTAAGTCATCCGGGTCCTTTTTGCCTACTCTTTTAAGAGTACAGTGAATTCGGACATACACTGAAAAAAACAATAAGTAAAAATTACTTAGTTTTTCTGTGGCAAGTTTTTGCACGAAGTAAATTTCACACGCATATTTTTTAAGTAAATTTCACATATGGAATTAAGTAAACTCTACACTAAGTTAAGTGAAAGTAACAAAGAAAATAAGTAATTTTAACTTGGCTAGTATAGGTTGAGTAATATCTATTTAGTTGAACTTACCTTTGCAATACATTTCATTCAAACAATATAACATTGAATTAAACCACACTTTTTAAAGTGTATGCTTTACTTAGAAACATTTAAGTAATTAATACAATAGATATTGTGTGAGACACCATATCTACATTTCAGAAGTTACACGTTATGTGAACGCAGAGACCTTAATACTTGGTAGACAATACACAATGACAGTAACATTTGGTAACGTTTTTGTGTTTGAAATGTGTCATTTTGAGTAGAAAATGAACTCCAAATGTCACAAAATGGCAAGTTACTAATCCTAACAACAAAAGCAATAATAAAACAGTGTAAATACAGCTGGAAAACAGTGAAAAATCAACCTCATTAATTATTCAAGGCCCAGTGCATGATGGGAACACCAGTATCAGAAAAGTTGCGTAATTTTACTTAATTTTATAGCGTTGATATTTACACTTTCATTTCTACACACTTGAATTGAGTACTAATATAGAATTTACTTTTAAAGTTTGAATTCTTGCCTGAACTAACTTTTTCATGTAAGTTACATAGTTTTTTTCTGTAGTATTTACTTCACCACAAAATATTTTTTGTACTTCTTTTGTCACATACTGTTTTTCACACACTATATAGTATATAAGGATGCGAAGGATGCAGCCACTGTGTTTATGAGTGAGTCATTAAATCATTCACTTAAATAATTAGCCTAATTGTAATTTTGTTGACAAAGTAACTGGTGATATTGTGTCTAAAATGTAAGTTACTTAATATGAACTTGTTTATAAACTCTTGTCACACTTGCAATCTTGCTGTTGTTCCAAATATCAGTTATAATTAACCCTTAAATGCACGAATGTTTCGCCAATCATTATTACATATTTGGATCTTTAGTGACCCGGATCTATATCTAACATGGATGGATCGCTACATGTCGCGATAATATAAAACTCCTGATATTAGAGTAACAATTACAGCAGAATAAAATAAGCCTATTTTGTTACCTTTTTGATCTGGCTCATGTTTCGCAATCTCAAACATATTCTCAAAACTATCATTTTCAACATCTTCAAAATCAACATTTTGATCGCCGACAGCTTCTTTCACCAGATCCACCATCAAGTGATGGTGACACTAATATTTGATTGCGTTCAGTACTTGCTCTACAGTTTTGCTGATGATCCTTCCCATTCTTTTGTTTTCTGTCTGCGGGGAGTACATTGTGTATCAGACATTGCCACCTTTTGGAATAAAGGTGAATGGCACTTATTTAGTCATCAAAGATTCAATTATTTTGTGCAGAAAAACTATACATACACCTCCGGTCATTTTTGACCCTGTACAATTATTTATTTATTTTATAAATGGGAATACAGGCATTCTTTAACAATTTGATTGTTTTTCTTGTTGTATTGTTTATAATGAATTGATTGAGGAATACTAAGAAGGTTGATGTCTAACTTTAAAAAATGAATGAAGAGGAAAGTAGAAAATGACATCCCCGGTCACTAAAGACACGAGGTATGCGTTTAAGGGTTAATATTCAGTTCATATTTTAATTTTATTCAGTCTATTTGAGTACAGACATTTACAAAAATTTTAATATTGCATATCCTGCTGGTTAGTGACCTTGGTAAATACGAGTTATACATCCTCTTTGTCTCGATGTCAAGTGTAGTCAAGATTATTGTATTCTTTTCATTACAGTCTAAGGTATTCACATGGATTCGCAAAAACGACTTAAAACGCTGTATTCTGCTGCCAGGCCGTTAGATGGCGATGAAACACTATACACTGAACACGTAATACGCATGTGCATGATGTCATCGTCTTCAGAGATTCGCGTTTTGGCTGTTTACACGGAGACCGTTTTCAAAAACGTGCACTTTTGAAACCCGTTTTCAAAAGTCAGTTTCCCAAAACGCCGTTGTCGTGTAAATGAACAGCCAAAACGCATAAAAAGTTTTACGTTTTGAAGACTTGAACAGAGATCACTCTGGAACTACAATTGGAACAGGTGAGATAACAATATGATTTTCACCTGACAGTAATGGTAGTACGCTTAGTCTTCACAGAACAGACAAATATGTTTTTGTGTTCAGTGATATTGTGGTTATGATGTAGCCTATCATTATTGTATATCAAAGAAACATGTGAAACCACCTGACTCAAATTGTTACCATATATGAGCAGAAAGTGTTTGTTATTTCTATATAAATATTTATATTTACAGCTTTAAATCTGGGATTGATATGAATCCTAAATGAGTAAACACTGATGCACCGACTGATCAGTATATAAACAGAAAGCAAGAATGTGAAATTATCCTTCACATTATCTCTCTTTTATTCTAAGAGAAAGTGACATTGAAAAAAGAGACCTGCCACTTCCTATGCCCACCATAATTGGCAGTAATGCTTGTTTGGCAACTAGGCCGTGTTGCCCAGCAACTATGTTTAAGCTTTCAATTTACAAGCTAACCAGAAAATAGAATTTTTGTCATGGATGTTTACAGCAGATGAAAAACAGCCAACAGTGTGTTAACTTGTGTTTTATTTTTCATTTAGTTTTCTGACATTAGTCTGACCAGTAAAACCAATTGCGGGGCTGAAGAAAACCGTCCCTCTGTTCCTTTACCTCTTGTCCATTACTGATCTGGTCCAGTGCTACCAATACAAACTGTTACAGCATAGGGTCCAAAGATGGGACTCTTTTTGGCAATTCTTCTACATTTTAAAAATAACGAGAAGGACAAAATGAAGGTTGGTGTTGACCAATAAACGTTGTTGTTTTTTTGGTCCAAAACGTACTCTGGACTTTTGTAAAGCTTGTCCAAATTTTCAGATACAATGTCTTGCTTTTGTGCATCTTTGGAACAATGCAAATATTATCAAAAACATTATTATACACTTTTTGCCAGTTGCGTGCCTGAATATGTGTATTTATATGCTTGAATATGAAAAAAAAACTCATCATGCACTATTCATCAACCTAATATGGGGTAGTCATCAGAATGAGAGGCACACTGTTGAATTATGGATATGGAACACATCACTGCATGATTATCATTCAAATGTGACTTTAAGAGGTTAAGTATTTTAGTCTCCAACACTGAGGTGAATTGAACGTGATTGCATTGGTTTCCTGAAATTTGTGCTTTTTCTTGGGTTTACTAGTCAAAGAAGTTTTAACTCGGCCAACCTGACTCCAAATCCAGGTAAAACAAGACAGGTCAAAGTGCCAAAGCTGTACAATAACTTCAGCCGCAACGGTTTTAATATTAATAGTGCAACTCTTGCTGAAGGAAACTCTAACAGGCAAAAGTTTGACTTTGCAGGTAAAGTTTGAGGTTTTGTTTAAAGAGCAGATTTTCTGAATAAAAGGAGAGTGTTGCACACTGAGAACATGTCTAGATATTTAAATTAAATTTCTTAACTACTTTAATGTGTATACTCAAGTGAAAGAACTCTTTGATAAAAAAAGATATTTAGCAACTGAAGACACAGATTTGTTTCAAAGATTTTGTTCTGCCACCAGATCTGTTCTTATTAAATGTATAATAAAAAAAGGGATCAGTTTGGTTGCGTAGCTTGGCTCTGTTAGACCATGCTGGTGGATGCCATAACAGTGCCATTCCATATATACTGTGTATGTATTTAATATATCTATGCATTTGTATGAATAGGAACTCATGCAGATGCAGACAACAGTGGACACACACAACTTTCCAGCACTTTGCTGCATATACTTATGTTTTTGTGTCCACAATTCCCTGGCCTGTTCAAAGTTCACAGCGAGCCCGCAGGAAAGTCACCGGAGCTCACACCATTCAATAAGTTATTAATACTTGATGCCAGCGGCCTCTGTGCATTATTTAACAATAAATGATAACGGCTGCTCCATTATAGATTAAAGGAGAAGGGCTGCCTTTTTTAATCACACTTTTCGAAAGGCCACAGGAAAAGAACTCCATCAGAGACAAAGAAGAACAGTAAGTGCTGTTCATGTCTGTGGAGTCGAAAGGCTGCCAGTTGAATGCACATGTAAGGATCAGTGACCTTTCCTCTTTATGCAAGTGACCATTGAGCTGATTAGCAACAATATGTGAATGGAATATATGCGTTTTCTAGGTCTTCCTGCAAAGGCTGAAATGAATACAGGTCTCACAGTCATCCAGGAAGATCTTACATCCAAACAACACAGGGAATAGATGTAAGATCAAACAGATCAGAGGCCTCTCTGATCATATGGTATGTTCAGAGTGTTCAGAAAGCAAGAGTGTATTCAATGTAATATTTACAGGTGCTGATCTATTCAAGCAGACAATGTTCCTGGATTATTGTGGTCCTTGGTGATTGTGATCCAGTCATTAAGGGGTTGCTGTTGTCATTCACATGATAGCATCACCTCACATTTATACAACAGCCACAGAAAGTATTTGGATGCTTACACCAAACATAAACATGCCTATATGTCGTTGTATTTAAATACCAGTAGGAGATACTGTAGCCGCATGAGAATGATAAGATACATGAAACATCAGTTACACAGCTAATATGCATAATTTGCTACATTATGTTGCACCGCACTTAAAAAAAGTCCTGTTTTTGTCGGGAGGTCAAAATGAAATTTTCCAATGAGCCCATCCAAAATCACTTAAATTAAACACACATTGTAAATACAATTTTCAAAATTAATTATTCAGTTCCCTGTGAGTTTACACAGCTGTAGTTCATCACATTAACTATAGACATGTTCAAATAACGTTTGACAACCTGGAAGTTTTCCAATAATTTGACATTTAAACAGTGTATAATTATCAAAATTAAAAAAATGATCTTTCTTTCAAATAAAAACCAAGTACTCTCTGTGGACCACTGTAACTGCAGAGGTAATTATTTTACACTTTCAGCAACTGATCATTTCCATTAAACAGCAAAATATGAAAGAGATTGCATGAAAAGATAAATTATGGCATTGATAGCTACCTCCGGGTTAGGTGTAAAGTTGAAGGTAAACTAAGCATCTTCAAAGCTAATGTTCTCTTTACAGGAGCCACGGACGTACAGAGCCTGGGTTCGCATTCAGAGTATTCAAGTATGGCCTGCTACATTTTACGTGTAAGACCACAGACTCATTAGCTTGAAGGGTTGAAGGACTTGTATTAGTCTTGCACGCTTATTCTCAGAGAAATATCCAGATACATTAAGTCTGCATTCTCCTACTTTTAAAGGAAGTCCATTCTTTGTTTGCTGAAAGGTCTGTCATTCCCCTTCTATATGGACCGGAAGTAATGGCAAGGTAGTCTTTGCTCGAGAGTGTGTAATTGCTCTTCATGGGAGCGTGGTGCTTTTGTAACTGCCATTTCGGAGTCAGCTTCAAGCCGTGTTTGAGCTGAGAGGCGTGACACATTCGCATTGCTCATTCAGGAGTGCTTGTCTGGGGGGCTGTACTGACTCGTGAACTACCTGCTGCCAGCTTCCATTTCAAAAAATTCCAGAGGCTCTGAGAATATTAACCAAACTACACATGAGTGGTCAGATGACAAAAAAAGTACAGCATTTTTGAGTAAATCTAAAATCATCATGGTCATCATTTAATCCTCATTTAATGATGCCTCTGCTGTATTCTTTTCTTTCTTCTTTGATAGACAGAATGTCCAAGCTGCTTTTCCCTTTACAATTACAATTTGTAATGATTTATATTGCTAAAAATATATATGTATATATTTGCTATATTGCATGAAATGGACCAAACTTTGAGTTATTCACTGATAATCATGCTGGCAATCTTATTTGTGCTTGTTTATATAAAAATTGGGGTCAGTAAGACTTTTTGAAATAGTTTTTTTTAAGAAGTTTTCTATACCCACCAAGGCTTTTTTTTTAAAAGAGTTAAAGAATAAAGTCATACATGTCATGAATTAAATTATTTTAAAATGAAAGGATGCACTTGGACACAAAAAATATGTCTTACAGTTTATTTCTGGGAAGTCGTTTAAAGCTGAAAACTAATTTCTTTAAAAGACATTTCTGTTAGAGCTCACAAGAGGGCATGAGGATGTGGGTGAAAACAGGAGGAGGGTGGATTGCTAACACTTCTTCAAGTGCACTTAGGGGACAGTGGGATCTCCTCTATTCTAATTACTGTGAAATCCGTCTTGTTATGTTTCCCCAAGTCACTCTGTTATAGGCCTTTACAAAAATCAAAGTAGCACAGACACTGATTGCATTTGGGCATTTGTTATTGTAGTATCTATATATTAGTTTGTAGTCAATGTTGAATGTCACATGCAGTTGTATTGCTACTTATATAACACTTTACAATACGTTCTCATTTCTTAACATTAGTTGATGCATTAAAGTGTAACTTCGCCGATATTCCACCCCCTTTGTATTGTTATGATGTCGTTTAGTATGTCAATTAGTATATGTAAATTAACAATGTTTACTCATTTTTCTTATTACCTGGATCAAAAAATTCATTGTTATCTGTCAGCAAAAGTCATTTTTGACAGCTTCAGGGCTTTCTTGAAAAATACAGTTATTTATGTTATTCATATAAGTTAATATATACAACATTTGATTTTAGAAATGTTTTAGAAAATGTTGAATTAAGATTAACTAAGATTAATAAATGAGAAGTATTGTTCATTGTTAGTTTGTGTTAACTAATGTTAACAAATGAGACCTTATTGTAGTAAAGATACAATTTTGTAATCATTTAATGAGCTTCGGTCGGAAGGTGAATGGTAATTTATTACTAATCAAAAAAAGTATTAAATGTTTTTTTTAATTGTTTAAATTTCTTTAAAAAAATATTTGAATCTGTGATTTTTACACTATAGTTCATTGACACTGAAGACTTGAGTAAAAAATTTAGAAAATTTAGCTTTGTCATCACAGGAATAAATTAAATGAATACATGTTATAAACTGATATATTTTGACATATATTAAAATAGAAAAAAGTTATTTTGAAAAGTAATAATATTTTTTTTAAACCTATTTAGTTTGAATTAAGTTTTAGAACATTCAAATAGTAATTGTTATTTTATGTTTTGGTATCTTAAACCCCAATGTCAGGTGCAAAAGACTAAGAAAACTATTTAATATGGTGTTTTAATAAGAAGAAATTCAAAATAATAGGAACATTACTATAGTAATAATATTACTATAGGAATGCTAATACTTTTTTGTCCGACAATTTATATGTTCTCAAATGTCAGGGTGGCACAACTGCAAACATGGGTCTATTGTTTTTATGAATAACAGTAAGCATGATAATGCATCATCCAGAGGACCCCAGTTGACCCTTGTGGCAGAGTGAAAAAAATGAGCAGAGTGCTAAATAATTTTAAGCTTAGATTGACTATTATTTATTTTATTTTTTTGTTGTTCTAAAATGCTAGTTTTAAGTTAAAGATGTTTTACGCTTTAAATTATTTTCTTGATAATACATTTTTTTTAATGATTTTTGATGCCACTATCGTAAAAATGATAATTACATTTTTATATTAAAAATTGTTCGGATTTTATATTAGGTATCTTTAACTGTTGTGTTCTCACAAAAAAAAAGTACAATGTACTATTGAGGTGGGATACGGGTTAGGGACAGGTTTGGTGGTATGAGTATAGGGTTAACGGTGGGTGTAGGAGTTAAGGGGGAAGGGTCAACAGTGTAATTGTAGATGTCATTACAGAAATTAATTACAAATGTAATATGCTTTTTAAATATAAGTACAATGTAAAACATGTAAAAGCATATTCCCTGTTATTATTAATGTTGTCAGGTGGCACAACTGATATTCATCAGGTATTCATTCATTATTGATTTGAAACAACAAATAATAAGTCAAAGTAAACAAATGGCTGAAAACTAATTATATTAGATGCATTTACTGGTATACTTGTATGATTATTTTTCTGTCTTTAAAGGTAAAATTGGATGCTTAAGATACTAAATACCTGGGCACTAGAATTAAATAATTATAAATTATAAATTAAAATGAATAAAGTACACAACCACAAAATAATAATGTTTTAGGCACTGTAATGTATAAAGCTTCATGACTTTAAATCCATACACAGTGTATAAGCGTGTATATTATTTTCTGATGTCTTTTTGTTGACCACTTCAGACTCTTAGAAATCTTGGAACCCGTTATAAAGCCACAGGTCATGCCTTACAAAGCATTAATCTGTAATTCATAAATCATTGTATCATTTGTAATATAAATGCTGAGGTGTCTCGTCCGTTAGGTGATCTGATATTCGCTACTGAAATGATAAGCAGGAGAAAATCCTGACTTTAAACCAATAACCATTTAAACGCTTAGGCCATTTTCGTTGTAAGAATACAGGGAGACTTCAGATTTTTTTTTAAACTTACTCGTAAAATCAGATGATTTCCTATCAATTCAACAGAATGTGAGGGAATACGGGGGAATATCAATATGGTGGCACAATGGCATCACTTTTTATGATGTCATGACTTGAGCAATCCAGTCATTTATATAGACTAGTGTTCCTCACTCAAAAATATGCATTACATCAATTTTGAAATTATTTTTAAAAAATTCCTTTTTTGAAGCTTTATTTGTCATTGATCCATCTACTGTAACAAACACATATGGTATATAACAATAATATAAGTAACCATAATCATTGTATGTTGTGTTATTGTGCTTAAAACAAATAACATTATATATGATACAGTGTAATATATCCCTATGTGTCACAATGAACTTGTGAGAGAGAGACTCGATGTGCTCAAAAGAAAGAGAGTGTACCTCAAAGATGTTTTCATTTGAAATTAAATGAAAATAAAAAAAGCAATAAATAAATAAACTGTTGCAATATTGTGAGAAAATTAATATAGCAATATATTAAAATAATGCTTTAAGTTACTATTTTAAATTTAAATCATAATATTAATTAAAATTACTAACATTTTATCTTTTTAAAGTTTATAAATGAAATTATGAAAACTTTATTTTATTTTGCATGTGTATTATTTATGTAAATGTGGCTTCAATATAATTTAGTTTACAGTTTTTGTGCATGTCTGTTTTCCAAATTACAAAAGATATTGATTGATAATTATCACACACACAAAAAAAAAAACTACTTAACACTGCAGAGATTGTCTTTCAGTTAAAATGAGATCATTAAGACGGTTCAGTGTCCCAGTAAGTCATTAGAAATGTAGATGTCATTGCAATAGCAATATAATGTGTGGCAATTGTATTGTAATTTTTAATGATTATCTGATCAAATTTATATGCTAGGGTGTATGTCATCCCTCCACAAATGGTAGCTTACCATTCTTTGGAGATGTTGATTGAAGTGTCACAGCGCAGTATGTCAATCCATGTTGAGTTTGAATGTTGTGCCTCAGGAGGACATTAGACAATACTGCAGCTTTAGCTCATTGAGATCTTCAGGGCACCCCATCACCACTGAGTCTTTGTCTCTGTGAAATTGAGATTATTTGATACAATTATCGCACAAAACAACAAGATTATCATCACAGTGGTAATAAAAGGTCTATTGCGCTGAAACAGTTGGACAGATGTGGTGGTTGAGACACCAGTGTTTGAACAGGGCCCGCATTACGCCAAGAGACAAACGGTGCCTTCTGATAATGGACTCTCATTTGATCCAGTTCAATTCAGTACTGATTGAATCAGGCAAAACATTGCCCTTTCATTCTCTCTGAAATTGCATTCCTCAAAATACTGCGGGGTGGGGTGGGGGGTGGGCTGGGGGGGGATGAGGGGAACTGTGGAGGCAAATAAACAAAATAGAGGGAATAATCTGTTGTGAAAGATTAAATGGCACTGGCTGGCCCATCGACCTTGATTGTTGGAATGAGTGCACTTCATCCACTTCAACTCAGAAGAAAAACGCATACGGGTACACAACATTAATGGAAATGGCAAACATATGACTAATCTCCACTGTGTAATGCACAACTATGGAAGTTATTACTACCCTTAGTTTATCTTGACATTATCTAGATTTAGGTGTGTATGCTTCACTTCGACTGGATTTGTTTGTTCGTTTAGGAGCTGCAGAGATAATGTCGTTTTTGTTGGTCAAGGACATCTCCTCGTTCGTTTTAAGTGTGTTAAACCTATGAAGGTCGCTTGCATATTTTGTAGGTGTATTCATATAAATCAAAAGATTCAATCGTGACCCTGCTGAAAAATTAAGCATTGCTGGTCACCAGCATAAGGTATGGGTTTGTTTCCAAGCAGGCTGGGGAGGAAAAGGAAGTAAATCCTGTAAGGAAGGAGTTACTAATGTTCTTCATGTGCAGAAAATGCAGTAGATATGATTAAACAGCATTATTCAGGTGTTTGTGGGCTGTAAACCTGGGCGCTCTTTCCCTGAACCCCTCTCTGCTCAGCTTGTCTTCAGCTCAGATTCTTTGATTCTATTGAGATTTGCTTTTTAATGAATTTTCTTTAAACGTTTATTTTTCTGCCTTCATTGCTTTTTTAACAGATTCTTCGTTAAAGATTCTTTCTTAAAGTACACCTATTTTTAAAGTGAATTCATAAAGTGACTGTGATTCTTGTTTTTCCATGCTAAATCCATGAAACCCAAGGGAGCTGGCCATTGCGAACCAACAAGTGAAGAACTCAAGCAGCTATAATTAAAGGGAACAGCATGGAGGAGGATTAATATTTCATATTTCCAATACTTCATTTCATTTCATCACACTTGACATCTATGGTTCATTATCAATCTGCAACACAACAAACACAAGTCATTGTGTTGGTTTTAAACCACTCTCATTCAACAAATTCACATGTAATACACATTCTACCACCAAGACATACTTGACATGTAATGCTGTGTGTTTACAAAAACTGTTCCCCTGGCACCAGGGGACCATCTTCAGTCCCCTCTGTGATTTCTTTTTGCATTTCCTTTTATGGCTGTCTTTAAGCAACCAGCTGCTGGCAAAGCAGAGAGCAAAGAAACAGCTGAAAAACAGAGATGTTAGACCCCCAGTGGTCTCTGCACTCAGGGCAATACACAAGGGAGGAACATTATTATTTAAAAAAGGAAAAAACTAGGAATGATGCTCTGACCTTACATAAACATATTATTTATATAATTTGTATCTGTGTCTCCTTCAGTCTCCCACTTCTTAACCACAAAAGGGAGACTTGCATACTAAAAACAAACAACCCAGTTTGACGGGAAAGCATAACTATTTTGATGTTAAGATTACATATGAATTTGTAAGATTTTTAGGGAGGAGGAGGAGGAGGAGGAGGGGGGGGGGGGCATTTACAAGGCATTTACATAGGCATTTACAAGGTGATGATTTCATATGATTGAAGAAGAGACGCCCCCCCCCCCCCCCCCCCAAACCTCTAAACCCCTAAACCCCTAAACCTCTCTCTCTCTCTCTCTCTCTCTCTCTCAAGACAATGGCTTATAGCCTGAGATTAGGATCAGATAAAAGTCTGATACTTTAGTCCCAGTGCAACATTCTTTGATTCAAACGTCATTTCAGTGCTTACTTCTAGCTGTCAGTGCCTTGTGACGGATTGCATGCAGAGTTCAATAAGTGTTTTCATTTATAATCTGTGTCTACAGCCTTCTCTCATTTCAAACATTTCCCAAATAACAAGAGATGCTCTTCTGACAAACAGCCCCCGAAAGAAAAGTATAAAGCATCTAACAGCTCCGCAGCTCCGACACGGCAGCTCTTAGGTGAGTTGAGGAAGAGGTGGGTGTATTTTAGACAAATTGTAGTTATAATAGAGCCCTACAGTCACGTTTGAAGATGGTTTATCTACAGGGCATATCTATAATTGAACAGACTAGAATTAACTGCTTCTTTGAACCTGGAAATGAAGTGGTGAATAGTAACCTCTATGTGTGGGGTTAAAATTAAGAAGATAAAGTACATAAAAGAAAGCTTGTAATCTGCCGCACTTTTTGACATTTGTGAACATGCAACATATATCTGACATCAAGGACCTGATTTAAGATTTGTGTGTATTAAAACACATGTACACTGACGGTGACGTGCTTGCCTGTACACAGTGTACACGCACTTGCATACATAGACATCATATGCATTTCAATATAAATTTTCTAACATTATTTCCATTGTGTTGTGACTTTTCTGTGGCTTATTATTTATTTATGTATTTGCTGTGGCTTATTTTCATTGTGTGGTAAATTCAGTTGTGCTGGAAATGGTTGATTTGTAAATTCGGCTGCTGAGCACTTTGGGGTTCAGGGAAATCATTGTAAATTCACCGTAAATTACTTTGGGTAAAAGTGCCCAAAAGAGTGAATGACACTTATACAAATGAATGTTTTGAATACAAATGTGTATTTATTTAAAAAAAAGGTTGTATTATTGTATCTATATACAATATATTATAGAAATAGTCTTAACTATTTAGAGAGAAAGAGCTTAGAAAGTGAGCTGTTTCTTAAAATATGGGGGTATCCATTTTGCATGTCTTTTTGTGCAATTATTTTTTAGAAATCACAAGAAAATTATTTACAGTGCACACACGCAGGATCAGATTAAAGAAATATTGACTAAAACCTTCCACTTACCCAAGGTTGAGGAGAATTATCTAAGAAAACCTTTGTTTTAATTTGACGTTGATGTGAGTGTACGCCTGTTTACGTGTTGTGAGCGCTTCCTGACCGTACCTGTGGTTCTGTGGGTTTATTCAGAGTGTTGCAGCCTTCGATGCTCCAAAAAAGGAAATAATTAGGAAAAAACCTCTTTCAGCAGAAGATGCTAAAACCTACTGCTGCTCTTATCTCCGTCTCACGCCTAGGTATTTACCTCTGCTGGGAGAGAAGCCATCTGAACGCTAACTCCGGATTAGCGGTGGGGCACTGTCAGCCCTGCTTCACCCAGTTGCACATCAACACTTATTTGGCACAGTCAGAGTGAAGACCGGAGGAGGCATCTTCTCTCTCCACCCTCTCTCTCTCTCTCTCTATGCTGGCATAAACGAAATGACAAGCCTCTTTGCTAAGCAAGAGTAAAGTATCTCAGAGGTGTGCTCTGAAGTGAGGGCTGTGTCAGCCAGGAGGATTCCACTGGTCACACAGCATCAATTTATGCTCTTAAGTGGCTCACGATGAGAAAGAAATCCTTTAATGCCAGGAATAAAACACGGTATTTTTATATTTGCATTAGGAAGCGTTTAAATCCACTAAACTAAAAGCAGAGTTTACTGAACCTAAACCTTGCATAATCCATGAAAGAGGAGTTTATATCATTAAAGGAGGTGTGAGCTCTCAGTAGGACTTGGTAATTGCATGTCTCAATTAAATGGTTGAAAGTGAGGTTTGTCTTTGTAACAAAGTCTCGTGTCTGTTGTACCATAGGGTAAATGGCAGAACAGTGTGTGGTAGTGAATCTTGCATGTACTCCCAGCCCAGCCCAGCCCACAAAATGTATCTTTCTCTGGCCCTCAGTTAGGAACCAGAAAGGCTTATGACTCTCTGAAGAGGAAATCATGCATATCTGATTTCCTCCCCATGCTTTCAAAGATCTTTTGATTGCAAGCGAAGGTCTTTTGAGTGTTTTCATAATCAGTGTTTTTGTGTCAGACAGTCTAAGAAGGTATTTATGAACCGCTGGGCTGGAGTGCTCTCTAACATTTAGCTAGAGGAAAGTGTCTTGATATGATTCATATGTATCCTCACCAAGGGAATACAGTCTATCACAACCATTTCGTATCTATGTAAAGGAATTAAGACAAGCCGTAGAGGGATAATTAGAGGCACTCTTGTCTATTTGTGAAGTACAGTATTAATGCTCTTCACAACCAGACAGCATTTTACTGTCAATTTACATCATAAACTTCCTCCCCAAAGAATCCATGATAAATCCATTAAGAAATTCTAAGAAAGTCATGCTTTATGACGGCATACACCAAAATGAATACTTATTTATCTCTTTTTATACCAATGGTTCCCAGTTTGTTTTGTATAAAAAACTTGTGCACCCCTAGTTTAGTTATCATCCCTAGTTATCATTTACATTTATTAATTTACTCTGATACTGTCACGCTGATCTCAAATCAAACCGTAACTATGGTAACAAACAGGCAGGGAATGGAGGATGACAGAACTAATTAACAAACTAGACGCAAACAACGAAAACAAACTCAAAACTTGACAGATACTTATAAATAAAAAAGAGGAGCCACATGAAGTATCATAACAGTAGTCCATTTGATTTGTGTGCTATATTCCAAGCCATTCGATCGCTTTGTGTGAAAAACAGAAAAAAAATTAAAGCTGTTATTTACTCAAAGTCTTGCCCTCTCTTCTAAAGGCAGCGAATTGAGCGTGCATGTGAAACCATATAAGGAAACGGGGTAGAAGAGAAGGAACTACACACATTCGGGACCTGCACAGAGTTCTCCTCTAGTCAACGAATGAACACAGTGTGATTATGATCCAGGCTGCACCACAAGTCAGAATTCAGATCGGGATTGGTAGCATTCAAATATTCATCCAGTTCCTTTTGCTTGAAGATCTGATTCATCACGCCGGTATTCAGCTGAAGCTGGTCATAGGTCTGTGAGGAGGACCTGTCTAGTCCTTGTGCTCTTTGCTGAGGATCTGTGCCAATGGCTGTCATGTCGACAAGGCCTTCACAGGGGATTGTCTTGTACAGTGGTCCTCATACTGGAGTACGCGAACAAAATGCTGAGTTTTGCCATTCATTTCATTCTACTCCACCTCAAAATAACATTAAAACTGATCATGTATTTCTAACAGGTAAAATGCCATAAATACATGACATCCAATCAAATTACCTCATCTTTCGCGGACAAAAATGACTGCATCCACACAAGCCAGCAAATCAAAAATGTACAATATGATTCAATGACCCATTCATAAATACAGCCACTTGCTTTGTTACTGAATGAATGAATGAATGACTCGATGAATCACTCATAAAGACAGTGACATACTGCCACTTACTGGCTGTTAAATTAATATTTAAAACAAGTATCACTTCGTTTTTACCATCATTGCATATTTCTCTATTGAACATTTTTATTTAAAGCATTATTTATTTTATAAAGGGATTTATAAAAGTAAAAACTGCACTGAAAAAATAGATTTAAGGGGGCAAATATTGTCCGTGAATGAAAAAGGTGTGACTGCAGAAGAGTGTTAAATGCCTCGGGGGGAACGCCACTCTAAAAAGATTGAGAACCACTAGTCTAGTAGATTCAGTCTTTGCTGACCTTCAGGGCTTCGTTGTGGTCCTGTCTGGATATGGACCAGACACTGCTGTAAAATTATGACATTAATTCCTGATCTTGAACCTTATTTATAAGCAAACTCTCATGTTTTGTTTGTCTCCTCAGAGATCTAAAAGCTCTTTCTAAATTTTTAAATTGATAACGTTTCAAATTTCCTCCATAAAAATTTTACATTGCTTATCTCAGTGACCCAAAAATGCTTTAAATTTATGATAAAATTATCAAACTGTTTATGACAGATTTGACTAAAAACACTGTTAAAAGTTTGAATACATTTTGATCAGATCGAGGGGACGTATTAAAAGATGTGTGTGTGTGTACACTATATATATAAGAAAAGTCGCATAAAACTAGTCTTAATGACACATTGCTTGTTGCTTGCACTACAAAGTATCCAGAAAACCGATCCACATGTAGTGCTATAGTTCAAAAATGTCTTTGCCTGGCTCTTTCCTTCGGTGCACAAATGGCAATTTTGTGGTCAGAGGATGAGTAAGAATGCCTCAATTCGTGGGGGGATTACTCGTGCTTTGCTCCATTTATCATTCTTCCTCTTTCCTATATTGGAACGAGGACTTTTGTAAGGATTTGTTAAACTCCACAGTAGGACAGGACCACTAGATAGAGCCCCACTAAGCATCATTGGCAAGGAAACTTAAGTAGAAAAGAAAGAAGGAAAGTAGGGAGAAAAAAAAGTTGAGCTTGGCTTTGAAGACCAAGCAGAGGGCTTGTCTAATCCTGCAGGCAGATTTAAGCACAAAGAGGAAACTAGCACAGGCACAATGGCGAAAAGAGAGAGAATAGAAGAATCTTGTGCTATAGGCTTCCACAAAGCATTTCTCCCCATACCTTGTATCTTTGTTCACTTTTTTCATCTTTTACACCACACCCTCCATCTTTTGCTCATGCACTTTCTTTCTTTCCCATTTCTTTTTATTCTGGTAATCTTGCTTGCTTTCAGCTCTCTTCGTATGTCAGGAAGTGAGAATCTAAGTGCTCCGTGTTCCAAGCATCTACATGTCTCCCAGGCTGAGTGACATTAATGGTCTCTTTCTCTTTTTCCCTTCCTTGACGTGCCTTAATGGTTGGCAAGCAAAGCTGCGGCCCATCTGGAGAATGAGAAAAGGGACATGGGAGGGGGGCATATCAGAGGTAAAAGAGCTGGAGGTTCATATGCCATTCCCTCAGTACTTGGAATCCGGGCTTAATGAATCATACTGCCTCTTATAGTGGCATATCCTCAAATGATGAGTTCTAGCAACGGGAGCTCTCCGAGGCTCCTGCCACATTCCAGCAATCCCGGGGCCCGCCTCAGCGAGGACTCGAGTGGCCCCGGCACTGCCCGCAGGAGGACGCCTGGGCTCTAATGCAGCTTAGACCATGCAGGATATGACAGGAGGGAGAGGAGGAGGAGGCCATTTGACAGAGCTTGGTTTGCCTCCAGCGCTCATTACCACAAACATTAACGCCTAATGGACAGCATAAGGAAGTGAAAACACATTACCCATACGTGTTTTGTTCAAGTGCCTTCATTTTGTATTTGATTTTAAAGACCCGTAAGAGCACACTGTAAAAGCAAACACTTTTCAAGTCTTTTTCATTTGGTACATTGTTCCATTGCTAAATATTGAAACAAACATTGCAATGCCCCTCCCAGTTAACATACTGTTTACAGCTTGCAAACAGCATCTGTGCGCACTTGTGAATTAGCATCCCTCTTTTGTCGTCGAGCATTTTGGTCCCTTTTTCTGTAGCCATAATGGAACTCATTAATGCAAAACATGATGGACGCCAAACAAATGATGAGCCCTGACACCGGAGCTGTGCAGGACGCTTCCGATTTTTTTAGACCCCGTCCATAGAGCTAGCAGAATATCAACCTCGCTAAATCTGTGCCATTAAATTAGACCGAGATAAATAAATGAGAGAACTTGGCCGAGTGCCAAACCTTCTAGGGGAACTTGCGTGCTTACTTTTTCACATAAGATTTCTGCCACTGTGCTTATAGTATTTAAACGTATGCAGCTCTTCTAATCATCTGTGGATCTCTAATCATCTAAATGGTTATGAATAATTTCATGATTTATTTCTTAAATATTGTATTGGCCTAGGAGGCTTTCGGAAATATGTTTAATATAAATGTATTCATTCTTTTTGATTATTTACATGGCAAGAATTAACAGTAACCTAACAATATGTCAATTAATAGCTAAAGTTGATCAGTAGATGATTGATAGTTAGCTTACATGAGGGTATCTTGAAGTTTATTTTAGATTTTTTTTTTTTTTTTTATCTTTTGAACTATTGATATCTTACTTCATATCTTGCTAATACTTGCCTGTTATTTCCCAACAAATTAGGCTACTTCCTGGAAAATGATGTCAATAAAAGCTGACATTTGTTAGACAAAAGGATTTTATAAAAGAATAAAAGGAGTAAAAGTGAAACTGTGACACACAAAAAACCTATAAAGAAAAAATTCAAACGTTTGGATTAGATAAAGTGGAGGAATATGTATATTTCTGATTATGAATATTAAATATTTCTTAATAAATTGTCAGTATTTCATTTTAAAAGTTAGTGCTGAGAACATGTAGGCCAAAATGGCAACATGCATTCAAAGCAAAGAAACAAACTTATTTAAAAGTATAAAATTACATAAATTGTGATATTGTGTTAAAAGAAAACCCATTCCCATTCCCATTGAGTTTATTATTTTATCCCAGTATGTGAGTGCGGCATGAAAATGTATTGCATAACAGGAATTTTATTTTAGTCTGTTTAATGTAGCTTTTGTCAAAATAGGTATTTTTTTCTCCATTATCTGTGTTTTAGTGTGTTTATATTGATATATCTGTGTGGGAATGGGTGAGTGCATAAGTGTCGATTCAGTGTCAAAAAGCCCTCTTTTACAGATGATGTTTTTATATATATTCTCAGTTTCTATGGGAACTCTATTCACTGTGCAGGTGTATATTCATTAAACGCAAAGAAGTAGCCTCCCACTTTAAAAGAGATATATAATAAGCCAATCAGGATGTGTGCAGTTTATAAAAACAGAAAAAGCAGATGAAAGTAATAAAACAAAGTACAACCGAGCATGGTGGGAACGAAAGCCTCTTAGCGGCGCTCAGTGAATGACGCATTCAGTGCCTTTCTGCTTGATTTGATTCAGCCTTGTCCACAACAACCTTGGGCTTTTGTTGTGCAGCATAGACTAGATGGTACTCAATTGGATCAGATGATTGAAGAGTGGCATCACAACCTTAGCATATTCTCTCATAATGTGAGGAAGGAAAAGTGGAAATAGTTGAGAAGCATGAGGTCTATGAGGAGAATTAAAGCCTATAGGTCTGAACTATTGAGATGTATTTATATCATTGTAAAATATGAAAATACTTACTGGAAGTCTGGGGCCTCCCTCTCCTTCTGTCAGTCTATCTCAGTTCCATCAGTGGTGAGAGACGTTTATGACTACATCTCAGGTTATGATGGGAGGGGCAAGGGGTAGCAAAACCAGGCAGATTTCCCTTGTGAGATTAATGGCACGGTGAATCATAGCTGGTGTCGTCGAGGGGCGACAGGCCGGCGTTCCCCCTGGCTGCGGCTCATTTAAAAGTGGTAGAATCCCGAGCGGCATTGACGGCGTGTATCCGCAACCCAACCCCGGCACTGACAGCTGCATTAGGAACTGCCACACTCGCTTCTCTTTAAGAAGTATTCCTCCTCCTCCCTTTTTTGTCTCTCCAATATGACCCTCTATTTTATGACCAAATCATTTTTCTTTTACCAACTCTCTATAAGTTCTCCCAAATGTACAATTTCATTTCTTGTTTTCATATCGGCTTTTTGTTTTATTTAACTTTCTTGTCCTTTGTTTTTCGTCCATTTTCTTTTCTCTCTTCTCTATTTAAGTTATTTCAGATGACACAATTATGCACTGTCAGAAAAAGAAACTGCAAAATTTTACCCTTAAAGGTGGTATCAGCGATTGTGGGTGACGTCACTTCTGTGTCTGAAGCGAGATCCCAAACAAACCCAGTTAGCTCGCCCCTCCCTCCCGTTTCGTGCATCATGAAAAAAACGATTGATTCTGTTCAGCATAATGTCGCCTACGTTAGCTAGAGCTACCCAAGTTTAGTCGAGCTTCGCTCATATTTTTTCAAGAAGGATATTTTCACACACAGTTCACATCCAAACAAGTCAGCACTAGCAGCTACTCACCTGTCCAGAAGAAACAATGCAACCTCGGCGTCCGATTTAATTTTTTTTAGTTCTTTAAGTTCTCTCCACCTTTCCATAGCCTTCCCGATAACTATTCGTGTCGTTGAATAAACACGATGGTATTCCCTCCAACAAATCCTCCTTCTCCTCCTCTTTGGGATTGACTCAGCCATGTCTTATGTCCACTGATAGACGCTGTTGATTCACGTGCTGCCGTGCACGAGCGCAAAACCTCACAACACCCACTCCTGTCGGTGATTGGTTGGAACACTGTTTATTTTGGTTTTGAGTGTTTGGCTAAACCATTTGTTTTTGTGTGCAGATCTCAGAGCCTAGGCTGCCTACAGAGACGCGGTTTTTTGACAGCCTGCTTATGGGGGGGGCAGCTATCGGATCATTAGAAAAGATTAGATGAATTTGAACATTTATTTTTGGGCCTGAAATCGCTGATACCACCTTTAAGGTACTACTATGAATGTTTACAGTTAAAGTTACACTGTAACTTTATTTTTTATTTTTTTTTAATTTAAAACATTTAAATAATGAGTCAATGCATCATCAATCCCTCAGTCACTATGGTAAGCCTATTATACAGGTTTTTGTTTTAGACCGGATGGGATTACATGGCTTGACTTTTCAACTGAGGGATTTGAAATGTTGTAAAGGGGATGTGGAAATGCCATTTGTTATTACTCAACAGGTGAGTAAGAGTTCATTGCAAAGCATTATCTATTGTGAAGGGTCATATTCATCCACACACCGAGCCGAAGCACAACCAAAACAATGTTCTTCTGCAAAATGCATGCAGTTTAGTTTAACCTCTAGAGGGCCAAAAGTTACATAGTTTACCTTTACATAAGATACAAAAATGTTAAGAATAAGGATTCTGCCCCAGTGATAAGCTGTTGTACCCCTGAAGTTGTACCCAATGTTTTTTTTCTTTTTTTCTGAGACTGTAAAACGATTTCCAAAATACATGTTTGTGCCCTTGAATGCACCACATAAGAGGACATTAGGGGACATTTCAAAAAATCATCTAAATCCTTTCATAAAGGCCTCTTCCACAAGGCTTAGTTAATAGTAGATAGTAGATGTGTTCGACTTGAAGTGGCGCTGTGCAGACGGATCGTTGTATGACATTAAAGTACCGCCAGAGTGATTTAAATGTGTCACGAGCGCACTGGACCCTCTCTCACCTCCATGCTCACTCATCCGATCACACTCTCCAGAATACTGATTGGACTCACCTGAAGACAATCATCAATGCACTCTGTTCACGCTCTTAAGACCTGCCGTTTCATTCCGTCATTGTCTGTTCTCGTAAATGGTTCCTACACTGTGTTCTTGTGGATATTCCTATCCTTGTGAAGTCTACTTACCTGTTTCCTTGCGAAAAGACTTTGTGCAAAGTCTTTTTCAAGGAAAGTCTGTTCAATTGGCGGCCGTATTTGCGATGCCTCCCGGCAGCTATCGGGCATCCAAGACAAAGTCCTATCTATTTGAATGAGGGAATCCTGAAATCTCAAAAACTGCTTGACGAATTCACAATTAAATAAATATTATTATTCAAATCAGCAACAAAATCTGACATTAACTGTACCATAAATGTTGTTTCTCATGCTCAAATAGCTTTTAAAAATCGTACTTTTCAGACTAGACCTACAAATGCGCATGTGTTAGTCCAAAGCATGAGTCTCAGGTTAGGAAACCGATGCTTTTAATGGCAGCTGCAGTGATGCAAGTGGCGATTGCCTTTACCAATTGGCGATTGGCTCTTTTATTTAGAAGGCTGGACTTATTCTGCCATATTGCGCATTGCAGTTTCTCCCATTCATAAGTAATAGGAGTGCACCGTCTTTGTATATCTATAGTCTTTGAGTTAAGTCCCTTATCATGCTTTTGTTTGCAAGTGCTTCAAGGAAGCCATTTATTTATACTGCTTAATACTTGCGTTACACTCACCCTGATTTTGGACTCTATGGGATTCTCTACACTGTTTAGTGATAGCGTTTAATGATAATTCTGCTCATGCAGTGTTTGATTAAATACTTGAAAATATCTGTCTGAGTTTGATTCTGTGTTTTACCTGTGTTGAAATAAACTCCTAGCCTAGAAATATAGACGCACCATAGCGGCAGCAAATTTTATTTTGCAGCCAGGGTGGTCTAGCAACTCTCCATTGGCATTCGAGCTGGAAAAACCAAACTCTAGTCAGGCCAATCACATCATGTAGAATCGGCGGGCGGGCTTAACATAATGACGACAGAGTTGCGACGGTTCCCTGCTACTTGAAAATAACGAATGGCTGCTGCTGCTGGCGAACAGCAGTCTTTCGAATCGGCTTTGGCCGCGACTCTGGGGGACTTGGAGCTTTTCTTTGAGAAAAGTCTTTAAGTCATTCTTAAAAAAGGAAGATGTGTTCGTAGTTTTGCCGACCAGATAAAAAGTTTGATCTATCAACTATAGCTTCGCTGGTGGGAAAACGCTCTGGTTGGTTGAAGCGCCATCCCCATAGACAACCGTTTATCCTGCCCCTCGTATTGAGCCCTGCCAATGGTGAGTTCCCAGACCCAACATCCTGATGTGGGTCTGGCTTGCCAGGCTAATAAACTCCCACACCTGGTCATGTGAAGAAATACACCACCGTTAAAAGTTTGAGTTCAGCAAGATTTTTGTAAAGAAATTATTATATTTTTTTTTAGCAAGGACACATTTAATTAATTAAAATTGACAGAAAAGAAATGTACATTGTTACAAAAAAATTTGATATCAAATAAATGCTGTCATTTTTAGATTTGTGTATTCTTAACCCTTTAGGCACCATGGTTTTTTTGAAAAAATGCTGGATTTTGACATCAAAATTTCAAAAGCTTGTGGCTTGAAAGGGCTTAAAGATAGAGATCTACTGTAAATTAGAAAAATGTTGGGGATGACTGAAAGTTTATGTGGGGTGTAAATATACTCATCTAATTTGCATATTATGACGTCATCAGGGGGCGGCCCTCTTGAATTTCATAATATTCAGGAAATAGTAGATATTGAACTGATGTTTGAACT